>NC_084480.1:191202088-191503049 GCF_030035675.1 Rhineura floridana
GGGAAAAGAACATAGCTCTACACCTTTTTTCAAAGACTAATCTTTTGGAAAATTAACTCATTCTCCAGTAATATCTTTTTAAAACTGAATGGAAAAACTTGGAGTTCAGGATTTCGGCTCCTCTTGTAGTGCGTTGTGACTGTGTATGTATGTGTGCATCAGCATAGACATGAATTTTATCATCACAACAAGCCTGCTGAACATGAATTGTGTGACCAACTGCCAAGTGTATATCAAATCAGTTTAGTTATCTTGATCCTTATTTTGCTTAGTGCTAATCTTGTAAAGTGTAGCATTTGATAAATGTATAATGTACTCTGTCCTTGGATTTCTATTTAAGGATTGTATTTTTTATATGTTCCTAAATTAATAAATAATAAAAATATATTTTCAAAAAACAAGCCTGTTAGGTAGATTAGACTGAGGGACAGTGACTGGCTCAGGGTAACCCAGTGAGCTTCATGGCTGAGTAGGCATTTGAACCCTGGTTGCTGAGGAAGTTGTTAGATATTTTTGCAATGTGACACTTCACTTTCTCCATTCCAGCAATCTAACTATTGCTCACTATACATATGGAGATGGACTTAAAGGACATTATTTTAGCACCAATGGTTGGGTATAATGATGTTTTCTTCCAGACTCTCTTCTTGAGGAATGGGTCCCAAGATGGACACTAAAACACTGGATATTATCACCTACTTGCAATGGTGACAGTACAGTTAACATGTTATGAAATCCACTGTACCTAAATTTCTAAATTTTAGTATTGCTATATCTTAATAACTGACACTTTTCTTGTGAATTGTGCTGGGGATGTGCCCTGCCAAGAGCATGACAGGGCTTGGATTGCCAATAAAATTTCATTTAAGGAGAAATTTTAAGTATATTTTGTCCTTAAAGGTCAGAAAAGTTTCCAAGAATGAATTTAATGTACAAGCAGGAACTATAGTTTGTTAACAGTCCTGGGGATTGTAGCTCTGTGAGGGGTAAACTACAGTTGCCAGGATTCTTTGGGAGAATTGCTGTGCTTTTAATGTATGGTGTGTAGGTAGCCTTACTTATTTCTCAGGATTCTGGTTGCCTATCTTTTTTATTTGAAATTCTTGAGGTTCTTGTATCTCAGGATGATTATTTGATGATATAAATAATTTTTGTTTACAAATTACAATAATTTAACCTTTTTTTAAAAAAATTACAGTACAATCCTATGCATGTTTACTTGAAAGTAAACCCCACTGTTTTCAGTAGGGCTTACTTCTCAGTAAGTACATAGGATTGTGCTGTTATGCTAGGATATTCAAGAGTATTAGGGGGGAATTAAATGTTATGGCTTGCTATTTGGTACATAATAAGAACATTGGAAGCTGCCATACTGATTCAGACCCATTGATCCATCAAGCTCAGTACTGACTGCACTAACTGGGGGAGAAGGGATGGGGCAGAGGTCTGGGGCAAGCAGAGCAGTAAGTGGTGGGGTTGGTAGTTTATTCTCTTTTGTTTTGTTTGTTTTTTTGCCCTTCCAATGGGAGGGAATTAACTTGCACCACTTCTAAGGAGCTTTTTGGAGAAGTGCCAGGGAAACAAGTAGCCATAGTGTCCTGCAGATCCATAACCTTGTGAGCCGCCTTGAGGGCCTTTTGGCCAAAAGGCAGCATAGAAATTGAATGAATGAATGAATGAATGAATGAATGAATGAACGAACGAACTGGCAGCATCCCTCTGGTTTCAGACAAGGTTCTCTCCCGGCTCTACCTGGGGATGCTTGGAATTGAAACTGGGATCTTCTGCAGGCAATAAAGATGCTCTACCACTGACCTGTGGCCTTACCCAAATAAAGTGTTTACTGATATAGGATTGATTGATCGGATGGAATGTCTTCCCTTTGGTCATAAAAAGATCTGCAGAACTGGCACTTCTACAATTTCCACATAATGTTGGGCACTTATGGGGAACTGATCCTTTAGTATAGCAGTATTTATGCTCTGGAATTTCCTGCCTATTAATATTAGGCAAGTCCCTTCATTGTACTGTTTTTGGCACCTGCTAAAAATCTTTTTTGTTTAGTAAAGCCAGACGTAATCTTGTCATGTATACTTGTGGTTAAACTTGATTTTATTTGTATTTTGATAAATTTTATTGGATCTACTTGTTTTTATATTGTTTTCTATAAATTTTGTGGTATATAAATCCTTTTAATTTTTTTAAAAAAAATAGCGTTCACCTCTAGATCTACCATATGGAAAGGAGATTTTTGTACGAAGACTGCCATGGCTTTGGATTCTAGCACATTCTTATTTATTGCTTTGCTTTTATTTAAAGAATTTGTAGGCTACCTTACAGGCCCATGTCCTCTGTAGATGACTTACAAACAGAGAAAATTACACTTTCTATAAGAGAACATAAAACACAATTCACAAATTACAATTTTTTTAAAAAAAACACGCAAGTGTTAACATGAATTAACTAACCCTCTAAAACATTGTTCAGCCCAGCATTGGAAAAGACAAACCACAAAACTGAAAACCAGCACTCTAAAAACCAGCAGCAATCTTATTAAAATAATCTTAATTAAAAGAAGTAGTGTAGTGTAAGATCCCTTCATAATAGTCACAGCCACACCCCCTTTTTGCTGCTGAGTTGTGAATGAGATCCTTGTTAATGCCTTCTATCTCAACAACAGATATCCCTAGGAGCCAATAACTATGAAAGGGGAGAGTGTTAGCTACTGAAAAAAGTCTTCTCAGTGGCTGATTCACCACCTTTTATTTTGATTGGCTCCAATCAGCAGGAAAGGACAAGGAAGCATGTTAGAAGACTCTTCTCAGTGGCTAACACAGTCCCCTTTCATCCTGATTGCCACATAGGATTCTGGAGACAGGGACACTGGTGGCACCCTGCTCCCAAAAAAGTAAGGGGTCTAAGACCACCTGAGACCCTGGATGACTGCACCCCTGATTAAAAGCCAATCAGAACATATGGATCTTCAAAGCCTGCTTGAAGGCCTGTATTGATGGGCCAATCACACATCACATCCCTTGTGAGGCAGTTCTATAAGGTAGGAACCATACTTCATCATTTCACAAATTGCCCTTGGTGAAGAAATGATTTTTTGAAGGGAATGCCCATCAGGATAATAAAATCATGCCACCTGTTAAAAAAAAAAAGTAGTGTGTTGTGGGGTGAAATTATAGTAAACAGAAGATGGAGTCCGTGTGAGATCTAACAAATAGATATTTGAATAATGAAACAATTGGTGATGTACACTGAATATTACATTGGCCTATTATTTAATTGTGAAGGGTGAGTCTAACTGCTAATGATCTTTTCAAAAATAATTACTACACCAATTTGTTTCAGGCTGCTCAAACATGTAGGTCACTGTTCTGTTTGCTGAAACGATGTGCCTAAATTATAGCTCTTAAACCGCTTAAGTGGTTTTGTTCTAATGGTGCTATTGTAATTGATCAGCCAGTTAGTTAAAGAAAAAAATGGGGAGGGAGAAAAGAGAAGAGCAGACGGAGCCTTCTGCTAGAGTCACACAAGACTCTCCAGCACCACCAAGCAGGGAAATCAGTCCATCTTGGTTTCTTTCTTCATTATCCCAACTCCCTGGTTCTTCCACATGCCCTTAAGCAATAGTGGACTATGAGGTCAGGTGGAGGCATCCGCATTATTGCTGCATTCCAAGACAGAGAAGGGGAGGCTGGCACTATGCGAAGGCATTAGCGGGAGTGCTGGATTGGCTCTGCTGGTGTATTTGCACTGCACTGACCTTACTGCTGCCTCTCCCCTTCCTCTCTATATCCTGGGCCACTGCCACATCCTACTGACTACTATTGCCCTTAAGCATGCTACTCAGTTACTCTGAAAACCAGAATCAGGGCCAACTCTAACTGCATGAGAGAAGGAAGCAGACATTGGAAGATGATGAATCATGTTCAAGAGTGGCAAAAGAAAGTATTTCTTCACACATTGAGTCATCCAATGAAATGATTGGTGAGAATTTCAGGACAGGCAAAAAGAAAGATTTTTTCACATAGCACATATTTAAACTATGGGGTTTGCTGCCAAATGACATGGTGATGACTACGAACTTAGTTTCAAAAGGGGATTAGGCAAATTCATGGAGGAGAAGGCTATTGAGGTGGCTGTGTACTACCTCCAAGATCACAGGCATCACGAATCTGAATAAAAGGCACTAGGGAACAAGGAGGGAGATATGCTTTCCTGATTCCTGCTTGTGGGCTTTCCATAGGCATCTGATTGGCCACTGTGGGAAACAGGATGCTGGTCTAGACGGGCCTTTGGTGTGATTTAGCCGGGCTCTTATGTTCTTACAGAATTTGTTTCCACAAATAATGTATCACAGTTTAGATTGTTTTAATAAAGGATTGTTAGTCAATGACTGCTGGTTCTGATAGCTAAATGAACAGGGACAGTATACCTCTGGATAATCAGATGCTGTGGAAAGACAAGGGAAGGCCATCACATTGATGTCGTTATTGTGAACTCTCTGGCTGACTGCTCTCAGAAACAGAACAGTAGATTAGATGGACCTTGGTCTGATCCAGCAACATAGCTTTTATGTAGATTTAACTTGGCCACTTCAGATTAATGTAGTTTTGTGACCAAGTCATTAAACAGATGGTTGCACCCAATCAGCCCTTCATTAAATCTGGTCAATTCCACTTTCTTTTCGGTTTGTGCTTGTCAATAAAAATTCTGAAATAAACATCCCAGAATTTTTTATTTTCCAGAGGGATAGGCAAGTTAGTTAGTCTGTTGCAATAAAAACAGCAAAGAGTCTTATGGCAACATAAAGGCTAACACATTTATTATGACTTTTAGGAACACTGGAAGCTGCCATTCTGAGTCAGGCAATTAGTCCATGTAGCATTGCCTACACTGACTGGCAGTAGATTTCCAAGGTTTCACACAGGAGACTATCTGAGTCATATTTAGAGATGCCAGGGAGTGAACCTAAGACCTTTGCAAGCAAATCATGTGTTTTACCACTGACACTACAGCCCTTCTACATTTATCATGTCTTTTTCATTTCTTTCTTTTTGGGAAATTTGGAAGCCTTGTATCTGAGGCACTCTTCCCCATACACCTTCTACTAACCCAGCACTACAAAATTGTTTCAGTAGGGAAGACTATGAGTGATTAGCCCAAGTGTGCCCCTGCATCCTATACAATCAGCTTGATTGGCCTTGATGAAAACTATCAATTAAATCAGTGTTTTGAAAAGATCAATAAGTTTCTATCAACTCCACATATGTGAATAGCTGGCTGCTCGGGATATTTTCACATGGCATAAAATACCTACTGTATTGATTCCCATTACACTATTCCATTTAGGGTTGCCAGGTTGAATCCCTGAGACTGATCCTGTATCTTTAGGAGAAAAGAAAGTCAGCCAAGTGCAGGTGTTCTTGCAACTCTGTAATGGGAAAAACCACAAGGTGGAATTCACCCTCCCCCCCTGCACAACTTTTAAAGATACAAAAGACCTTTTGGTTGCCAGGCCCAAAGATACAGGATCAGTCTCAGGGATTCAACCTGGCAACCCTAATTCCATTTGTTTGTGGTTCGGTGATGACATTAAATTGAATCAGACACTTAGAAAAACAGTTTTTTAAATCCAAAAACTTGAAGAACAAGTCTATTACAGTACTTTAATTGTTAGGAAATCCTTGTGGTAAAATATGACTACCATTGCTTGTAATAGTTTGAAAATCTGCAGGAAAATAGTTGCATGTCAATGTGTGCCTAACACACAAACATTTGCTACTATGACTGAGCATGCTACACTGAAAACAGTAACTACAATCCAGCATGTTTTTTTAAAAAAATAATAACTGGTGTTATTCATTTTTACAGAAAAATCAAATGGCAACATTCAATTTTTTAAAAAAATCACAAAAATACATAGAAGTATAAATTTGTTAGACTTTTCACTAGTTGAGTGTGTCATTCCATAACGTCCCATTAGTCATCAGTGGTCTTGGAGTCGAGTTTGATTTATTTACATGGTTCCATTTCATCTCCCAAGTCACATCAAAGTTGCTCTTATGTCCTCTGGCATACTTTTGTCTGTCTCCAGCACACTTACGTGTGTTTTACAGTACACAGTATCTGGCACATGTGGCTAAAGATCCTCACACTGACCTAATAAACCTAACACCAGCATACTGGGGAATTAACTGGGGAATTACATCTCCTCCATGACTTGTCTATAAGCTTCCAGGGGCATCTGGTTGGCTGGTTGTTTCAGGTTTGAAAAAAAATGATAGGCAAGATGAGACTTTGTCTGATTCAGTAAGGCAGTTCTCATATTTGTAAACAGGAGGAGGGTGCTCCAAAATTGACACTTTGGGTGATTTTGAAACTTAAAGCTTATGAGCAAGCACTCCTCCCTCATCTCAGTGTCTCTAGTTATTGCACTATATTGCTGGGCAGCAGAGAAATATATATGCTATTTTGGTTGAGGTGCACAAGCAAGGGTGCAGGAAACATACCAACTGGAACAAGATCTTTCATACATTTTAGACAAAGGATGGCAGCAGGAGGAGAATGTCAGTCTGTCCCCTTCTCACCTAAAAAAGCAGGAAAATTCCAGTCTGTTCACTTATCACCTAAAATGGAGATGTGGAAGCTGTGGCCCTCCAGAAGTTGTTGGACTGCAACTTCTGCTATGCATAACCATTGGCCATGTGAGCAGGGACTGATGTTAGTTGGAGCCTAATGGTATCAGGTTCCTCATCCCTGACAGAAAAGAAGCAATGCCAGCTCAGCTGACATTATGCTCAGCTGAGATCTGCAAAGAAAATAATTTGCAGGAGACAAACAAACTTGGGTTTCACATGAGCCAACTCTGGGAAACGCCATGTCATTGCTAGGGGGAAAAAAAGCAGAGATAAGACCGTGTAGCCCAAGTGTGCAGAGAATCTAGGCTGGCTGGTTGATCTAAGTGGGGGGAAAGGGTTTCACAGTCTGACAGACATCATGGCACAGAACAGTCTCCCTGGTAGCAAAGGAAGGTGGCATTGCTGTCACCATTTTGCATGAATTGCTGCAGAGTTGGATGCTGACAAGCTGTCTTGTACACACATCAGTATACCTACAGCTCTTGTTATGACTCTTCTGCTGTATATCTATGACAAAGTCACTTTGTGGGAACTGTGCTCTCGATTTCTATTCAGTCCATAAATGACTACATTACTGCATCCTCTTTCTGATGGAAGGTAGGGATCAGCCCATCAGTCTATTTCAGGTCTGTGTGACTTTTGTTTATATTCACCCATACAAATCCATTCCATACCATATATGCATACATTTACTTTAAAAAAGACATTTTGCATGGTCTAAACATATTTTAATCACAAATATGCACTGCTAGATTTCTTCTCAAAATACATATTTTTGAGTAATGAACACATTTTTGCAAACATTTCCTGTCATATAATGGATTTTGCATGTTATTTTCACTCATATATTTATTTTTATGCACGCTTTCTCCAAATATGTGCATTTTTGTAAACATTGATTGGTAAATTGCATCACAAAATGCAAGTCAGTGCAAATTTTGAAGGATGGCTATGTTTCGGCACTCATATTGTTTCAGAAAGTGTGAATTTGATAGATTTGGCTTGAAATGAAAACTGAATTGAAATTCTTGCCCATCCCTACATTGGATGCAACCCTATTCTGGGAAGTACCAATTAGGTCAGTTCATATCAGAATGACCAAGATCAAATTCCTCAAGCATCTCTAGCAGAAGTGACTGACAAACTGGTGTGACAGCTAAGAATGGACAAATCTGTCTGTTTTAATTTTAGTTCTTGTCATTTTTCCAGTTTTAAATTCAGTTTTTCACATTTCCTCAAACCTCCAGATTCCATTGTTAAGAAATAGTCCTCTTAAAAATTCATCAGCATTTTAGTGCAAATTTCTTCTAATATACATGTTTTTGTATACAACTTTGCCTAATATAATGCACTTTGTATACTATTTTTCACTAATGTGTGCATTAATATGCACACTTTACCCTAATATATGCATTCTTGAGCACATTAACTGGCTGGAGAATTGATTTGCAAAATTTTGACAAGTGTGAATTATGAAGAATAGCTATGTTTCAGTTTGTGTATTGTTTTGGAAAGTGAGAATTAGGTAAGTTTGCCTTTTTGAATGTGAACTGAATTGAATTTCTTTCCCATCCCTAGTGACAGCACAGGCTGCAAGGAAGGCTTGCAAACCGATGAACTTCCTTAAGCCCTCCTGTTTTCCTCATACTGCCACCAAATGGGAATCTTTATTTCCTGTCTATCTCCACTAAAAACAGCCCTTTAACCTCTGTAACATACTGGCCCCAGATGACTCCCTGTGGTAAGGCCAATTAGGTATGGGGTGGGGAAAAATGGAACACCAAGGTTAAACCAACAATAAATGTAGAGTATCCTAAGGGTTTTGAAAAGTGGCAGTTTATCAGATATCATGATGACATTTCATGGGGAAAACACACATTTTATAACTACTTTAACGGTTAACCATAAAATAGGAAATGAAAAGAGCATCCTTCTAAAGCAGGGATGGGGAACCTGTAGCCCTCCAGATGTTGCACTCAAACTCAGTCTCAGCCAGCATAGCAGACAACATCTGGAGGGCCACAGGTTCCCCATCCCTGATCTAGAAGCATAGGAAACTGAGTCAGAACATTGGGCCATCTAGTTCAGTATTGTCTACAGTGACTGGCAGCAGCTTTCCAGGATTTTAGACACGGTGCTCTCCCAGTCCTTCCTGGTGAGGTCCCAGAACCTTCTGCATGCAAAGCAGATGCTATACCACTGAGCTGTGGCTCTTCTCCTAGTATAGACTTGTTAAGGGTTAATTCCTCTGACACACTAAAGCACCTACTTGGGGGCCATCCTTGCGAGTTATCTACTGTTTTGATTAAGCACTGCCATTTTACAACGGATGTCTATATCCATAATCTTAGTAATATAAGCTGTTCATGTACTATGGTCGGAAGCATGACTCAGGGAATACACTGGTGGAACCAGTTCAATGTAACACACTGTAATATTACCATATATGGAGTTCCTACTGTAAACTTCCTGTAAGTTGTTTACTGAGGGGTATAAATATCAGGGGAACGAGACAGTCTGGGTCGACTGCACTCACTCTGAATTGCTGGTGTGAGTGCTTCCTTTTCATTAAACTATTTTAAGTTTTTAACCTTAAAAGCTGTTAGCGTCTTGTCTGGCCAGAGTGAGAAACAAACATTATTTTCTCACAACAGACTTCTTTCCTACTTCAACCAAAAGCTAGCGGTAAAGCTATTTCAGCTCATCCTACTCCAGTGGCAGTGCAGCTTCCAGCCTTCTTGTTTTCAGCTCAGCTCCTTTTGCCCCTGGAGTCTACAGCCCTCTCTGTGCTGGCATCTCCTGATTTCTCACTCTGTGTGATGGCAGCTCAGCTTTTTTAACAAGTTAAAAATTTAAAATGAAGGAAAAAGCTCTCAGCACCATGTGTTTTTATTTAAATTAAGGAAAGAACATCTCTCCACGAATGTACTGTCAATTTTTGTGCCCCCCAAAAGCAGAGCAATTTCAGGAGGTCATTTTCACCCCATCCCCACAAACTGTTAAAAAAGAAAGAAAAAATGGGTCAAAAAGTTTACCCAGGTCTAGGTTTAGTCCCCTGGGTGACCCCATTTAATGTTGGAAGATCTAGGACAGATAAAGTAGTTTTTGCACAGATATAGTATAGTTAAATGATGGAATTCTCTCCCACCAGAGATAGTGATGGGCACCAACTTGGATGGCTTTAAAAGAGGACTAGACAAATTCATGGAAGATAAGGCTGTCAATGGCTACTAGCCACAATGGCTTTGTTGTACCTCCACTGAGCTAGGAATCGGCAGTAGAATGTTGTTGAACTTGGGTTCTGCTAGCTAGTTTCCCATGGGCATCTGGTTGGTCACTGTGATAATAGAGTCCTGGACTAAATGAGGCTTTGGTCTAATCCAACATGGCTCTTCTTACGTTCTCTCCCAATGCCAGATTTGGAACAACAGTCCCACCCCTTATTCTGCCTGAGTCAACAGCTTAATGTTGAATGGGGGAATGGGGAAGGAGTCATATGGGAATGGATTTGGCAGGAAGACTGGTTGTTTAAAATCTGTCCAGCACAATAGGCCTGTTACTAGAAAATGTATTTTAACAAACAAGTCCATCCTCACCCCCCACACACCCATTTTATAACAGTCTGTCTTGTGATATTTCTTGTCTTGAGATTTTGTTTTATAGTGTCAACTGGTGATTCCTTCGTTCTTTCTCAGGGAGGGGGGACTGAAAGGATTTTTGCTTGTAGTTTTTTATTGTTGGAATCATTGTTTAACTTTCATTAATCAGCACTTAACAACCATTTTTATTTGCAGGAGTTCTAGAAAGGAGATTTGCCACTTTTTAAAGTTCAATAATGCAGAGTTCAGAAGTCTTCAAACCACTCTATGGTGGGATTGATGCAACTATCTGCAGTATCAAACTGTAAACCAGTGAAAATCTTCCATTCGTGACATCTCCAAGCACCCCATCAAAACTATTTATAGTCTGATTCTCCTAGCTTTATAATGGCTCCCCTATTTTGACACTGAGATAAATGTGGTTGTCAAAAGTATCCTTTAACTTACCCAGAAAATGTCTCTGCTAGGGAAGCATAATTTTAATAACCAAAATCAGCTGCAACTTTATCTCCAAAGATAAGTTATTTTGTTCTATGAAGATCCCACTGAATATCTCTGCAAAAATCTAATTCCCTTCAAAAAAAACCCTAGTTTGTTAGGAAGTGTATTAATCAATAGAATGGCATTCCTGCATTATGCGAGGGGCATGTTTGCCGCCACCCATACTTCTTTAGAAGGCTCAGGAACATTCTGGATATGTTTAAAAGGGTCAGGTGGGCTGGTTCAACCAATGAGGGGAGCAATTTGTAGGCTTATAAGCCAGCTCCTCCTCCATTTTCATGCCTTTCAGTATCCGCCCCCCCCCTCCCTTGTCAGTATGGGCCTTTGCTAGTTGCCAAATATTGGGGCTGAGTAGGAATTTTTGGGGGGGATCTTGATTTCAGAATCCCCTTGGTTTTGCCTACTCCATACTGCTTGGGGGTTTTAATTCAATTGGCCATTATGGGGGGTTGTTCTGCATTGGTTGGCATGGAATTTGGGCAGGTGAGGAAGGTGGGGATATAAAGAAGGTAACTGAGGCATATTAATTGAGGGCACTCACCAGAGAACCAATGGTCATGTGTGGCTTGTGGAGATCTGGGAGTGTCAGTGTGGACCAACTTGCACATCAGGGTGAACGCCTGTACGGTGGGGCCGGGATGCGGAGGTTGGAACCACATGATTGGCTCTACCGGCAAGGAGGGTTAATTTCATCCATTTTCATTGCTGTGGAGTCAAGGTAGGTTCTGACTTACATGCCCAGACAAATTGGAGGATAGATTACCTCCCAGTTAGTCATCTTTACCTACCCGAAGTAAGTTCAATTCGGCTATTGGATTATAATTAGAAAGCTTTATGTTTTTTATATTTAAATAAATATAACATTATTCCAGATCTGTGTCATGAGTCTTCTTTGGTGTGGTGGCAAACAGATATAACTTCGTTTATTAAGTATGCTCATCTACAACCAGCATGACACTTTTTTTTTTTAACTTAAAGCTTCTTTGTAGGTAACTGGTCTGGTCTACACCTCTTGGACTAATGTACAGATCAGAATGTACTTATCATATGGATTTTGCACTTCTCTGAAATTTGCATTACAATTCTCAGCAAAAATTTTTTTTTACCAAAATGCATTACAGAGTGCATATATTGGAAGCTACACATCCAACCATGTGCCCTCTTGACTCCTGTCTCTCCTAGCTTATTAAATCTAGCAGAGGGGGTTTGACTGGTTGGGGCCAGTGGTTAATGCTTCATTGCATGAGGTGGTGGTCCCTGTGGCCTTGATAAATTAAGGATGCTTTTTTTCTGTGGTTTGTTTAGCTCTCTCTATTTTTCATTTTCTCTCCTGCCTGCCTTCCTATTGAGGCTTTTGACTTATTTTATATTCTTGCTCTGCTGTCTATTGTGCTGTTCTTTGTTTATACTTGTTGCATTCTTTCTGCGGTAGCTTCCCTGCTGTTGTCTTAGTTTGGTATATGCTCTCCTGCTGTGATGTTCCTGCTACTGCTAATCAAGGAGCCCAAAGAATGTTAACACAGCTATCAGATCAGTACAGTAGCAGCTGATCAAAAACAGTTTCTGCCTACGACTTTTTAAAAAATGCATTTCCTCAGCAAATTATGAAGTCATCCTCTTGTCCATTGGCCCAAGTTACCTATCAGCACCTGTGATCTGAAGTACAAATGACCTAGCAACCAAGAGGTCCTCTGTATCTTTAAAAATTGTGCAGGGGGAAGGGAGAATTCCACCTTGTAGTTTTTCCTATTACAGAGTTGCAAGAACACCTGCACTTGGCTGACTTTCTCTTCTCCTAAAGATACAGAATCAGTCTCAGGCCCTGAACCTGGCAACCCTAGTCCAGAGATAAGGTTGCCAGGTTCATGGCCTGAGACGGATCCTGTATCTTTAGGAGAAGAGAAAGTCAGCCAAGTGCAGGTATTCTTGCACCACTGTAATGGAAAAAACCACAAGGTGGAATTCTCCCTTCCCCCTGCACAACTTTTAAAGATTCGGAAGACCTCTTGGAGGCTGGGCCTGGCAACCAAGAGGTCTTCTGTATCTGTCTCAGGCCATGAACCTGGCAACCCTATCTAGAGAGATAACTGGGAAGGGGGATAAAGAGATACAGAGGAATGGCACATTCTGGGGGGAGTAAGATTTGCTTGTGAGCTGAAAGGAGATGGTGGGGAGACCTAAGATGGGAGGTGAGAGCAGGTAGCTGAAGACCCTTTTTTAGATTTTGTGTGTAAATGAGGCAGGATTGTGATAGAGTGGCCATGAGCCCTATTTTACAAAGGATAGTCCTCTATTTGAAGAAGTCATCTGTTTGAAGGGGTAGCCAGGTCAAGTCCAAGAAGTGATGTTGCTCATCAGTAGTTAGGACCTGAAGTGCAGAATGAGTGGGCAGATGTCCTGGTCATAATCTTCCCTGTGATTGTGAGATGTTTTGTGTTTCTATTTAAATTATAGTAATTATTTCTAAATTTGCATCTATACCTATAAATTGACACATGCTAATTATATGCTCATCACTGTCCCCTTTTTCCTCTCTCTTTCTTTGGCAATGCATTATGACCATCATAGTCTGTGGTTGGTGACAATGGGTTTGAAATAAGTGCATCTGAATGTGGTGATTTTAGAATTTGGTGCAGTTAAATACAACCTGGAATGTGCAACATAACAGATGGTGTGTGGGCATCCACTGTGGGAGAAACTGGTGGATCAGGAACAGAAAATATAAGAACTGATCCTTGGCCCAAAACAGTTGCAAAGCTGGCCTTTGTTTCTGACATTCTTGTGTTGTCTCTTTCCATGAGACATTGTTTTGTCATAAAGTAATTCTTTTTAGAACTGAATTCCCTGAGAATGTAAGTGAAAACAATGAAAGAGCAGTCCAAAAACCAAATTCAGTTCATGTTACTTTGCCAACTTTTTCAAATGCTAAACAATTGCAGAGAAATTCTCATAGAATGTGTTCTTCTGAGGCTAGAATAAATTTAATGTATTTCCCTTTATTTATGTTCATTTAATGATATTTTTCTCTTTTTAAGGGGGTTCTGATATTGTGACTTTAAGATAGAACATAAAATGGGGGGGGGTTACTGCACTGTATAAAAAAAGAATCATGTTAATCCAAACTAACTCCAAATACATGTAACTGTCTGTTCAGTAACTGATAGTCACAAACAGGCAACCAGTTTTAAGCATCCAGGTAACATAAATTAATAGGATGGAACTATAAGAATAGCTCACAATACAAGTAAGTAGCCAAAACTAGTGCTTTGTCAAAAATTATTCCCTTGGTTTTTTGACCATTACTCACCAATTAATGAGAAAAGAAAATGCACTGGAAAATTATCAAAGAGATGATTGAATTTTGATGAACTTCTCATGAGTAGGGTACAGGGTTTTTGTTGAACTTACTTTACTTTTGAGGTGGCCAAAGGGTGTTTGTTAATTTCCTTTCATTCTACAAATAATCTCTTCAGCAGTCTGTGTCCTGCAGCCTCCCTGGGTGCCTACACTTCCTGAAAAATAAAAATCTTGGGTGGGCTTTGCTGTAAGCAGTGGAATGCAGGGAGACTGCCTGACACCTGTTCATTGTTTGTTTTAAGTGAAGTCTTTTTACTGTTAAAGAAATAAGTGCAGAAATTTTTGTTTTAATAAAAAGGTAAAGAAGGACTTCCCTTAAAAACAAAGTCAGAGAGTGTGCTATCTCAGGTACTCAGTAGCCACCATCTGCCATTTTCCCACATTTCAATTAAAACCCAGGGGAAGATGCCATGATGTAACTCCTCTTCCCTGGGGCTTTGTCAGACCAGGAAATGGCAGGGGGGGGTCACAGAACACCATCCATGGCCATCTCACAATGATAACGCTTAGTCCTACACCCACTGAAATTCTAAAGCTACCTGTGAATGTGGCAGAATGGTGGAAGCCTCTTTCTCAGGTGAAGAAAATGTTGAATAAATTGTAGGACAGGTTTTGGTATCACACTAGTAATGGGGAATTTTATTTATCCATACATGAATGATCATAATTATTAAAAGGGGTATATGTTTTACAATCATAGGGACCTGAGATTCAGGCTAATAGGGAGCTCTGAATCTTAGCATTTAATTCAGACTTGTTGGTAATAACCTGTTGCCACTTGCAACAGGTCACAGTGCTCTCCTGTTTCTTTGCCAGATTCGGCCGGTGCCAAGACCTGGCTGAAGCATGATTAATTACCCTATTGTCCAGAATCAAGGAGCGTTTCAGGAAGCTGTGATTAGTAGGAATTTCCAGTGTTTGATTCTTGAATGCCATCTAAAGGAGAAAAGCTTTATAGCATAACCTAATGTTTTAATGAAAAGAAAATAGTTAGATTTTATAATGTTATAAAATAATATTTATAACTTTATAAGTGTGTTTTCATTAGGAAAAAGGTACATCTGAGGTGGTCTGCCTGCCTCTGTATTTCTGAGGCTGAAAAATATTAATTAACCAGAGTCATCCAGTTTTTCCTGAGTTTGTGTGCTCTTTAAGGATTGAAGCTCAGTGTGTTTAAATGATTCCCTCTCTTGGGTGATTTGGATGGTGAATTCACCTTCCTATCCCCCAGGGGAGCGTCCATGATCGACCTAGTATTTGTCTCCTTAGAATTATTCCATTGGGTGGCAAATTGTAAAGTAATAAATCGATTAGATAGCGACCACTCTTTAATAACTATTGTATTTTCCTCCGACGACTGTTCCTTACACTTGAGGCAACAAATTCCCGCAGTAAAAGATATGATGACACGACCAGGTAGGATTAAATGGGCTCCTAAATTGGAAAAAGATATAGCAGTCAGATTAAATTCATCTGAATTTCAAACTATCAAGGAACAAATTGTGCTATCCTCTCAGACAGATGTTCTTGTTTGTCATTTCCACCAACTAATTCTTATGCTCCAAACGGTCCTTTTAACCAACTCCAAACAACAACCAACTAGTCAAGTCTATAAATCTAGATCCTGGTTCGACCATGAATGTGTCGCATCCAAAAGACAACTTATTGCTATTCACCAGGTTTATAAAGCAAACAGATCTCCAGATTCCTTACAGGAATATTGTATAGCGAAAAAACAATATAAACAACTAATAAGAAGGAAAAAGAGTTTAGAACAAAGAGTCATTTGGCAGCATCTGCTACAGGCCTCTAAACTGAAAAATCCTTCTACTTTCTGGCACCTTATAGCACATCATTGGCCAAAGCCTTATGCTAAACCCAACTGTTGCATTTCATCAACAGTTTGGGAAAAATTCTTTGGGGAACTATATCAGACAGGACATGGTTTAAACACCATACCTTTCGGTCGGGTAGATGAAATTCCGAACTGGCCTCCAGTTTCAACTGAAGAAATACTTGAGCTTCTAGCTGCGTTAAAATCAAACAAAGCACCTGGGCCTGATAATATTCCCGCCGAAATATATAAATCCAACGCAGCTTGGTGGGCTCCTATTCTTGCAACCCTTTTTACATACATTGATGCTTCGTTGCAGATCCCTAATGATTGGAAATCAGCTATTATTATTCCTATTCATAAAAAAGGCTCATTTTCTGACCCGGCCAACTATAGGCCTATTAGCCTGCTTAACATAATCAGCAAGCTCTATGCTGCACATCTTTACAAGAAGCTTATAACCTGGATAGATCAAAATGACATCTTAGCACAAGAGCAAGCTGGTTTCCGCAGTGGTCGCTCCACAACGGATCATGCTCTTGTACTGCACCATCTTATAACTAAATACACCACCAGAAAAGGTAACGCCCTATATGTTGCGTTCATTGATCTAAAAATGGCGTTTGATTCCGTATCCAGAATAAGACTTTGGGAGAAATTAAACAATCTAGGTATTGATAAACGTCTTCTAGCATTAATAAGGGGCCTATATGAAAATACATCACTCCAAGTTAGATGTTCCAACAAGGGACATCTTTCAAACCCTATTTACACCTTTAAAGGTGTAAAACAGGGTTGCCCTTTAGCGCCCCTGTTATTTGATATTTACATTAACGATGTTGTATCCAAGCTAGCTCCTATTGTGTCGCACCCTCCAAGGTTAGCTGGAACTCCGCGCTTTCTATTATTATACGCGGACGACATAGCTTTAATGTCTAGGACTCCCATCGGCTTAAAGCGTTTACTAGCCGCATTAACATCTTTCTGTTCTTCAGAATTTTTAACCATAAATCATGCAAAAACGAAAGTTATAGTCTTCTCCAAAACGAAAACAAAACATCTCTGGCGTATTAATGGCCAGGCAGTTGAGCAGGTAAATAATTATAAATATCTAGGCATAACTTTTCAAGCCTCGGGATCCTTTCGGCTGCAGACTGGTATAGCCGCTTTAAATGCAAAAAGATCTATGAAGGCATTAATGACCTTTTTCTATCAGAGAGGTGGCCAATCCTTCCCATCAGTTGTTAAAATATTTATGGCGAAAATTATTCCCCAATTGCTATACGGTTCTCAAATTTTCATCTCTGAGAAATTTTCGGCTCTGGAATCTATTCAAAACACTTTTATGAGAGCTGTTTTAGCTGTTTCTACCTGTATACCTAGTTTTATTTTGAGACTAGAAACGGGATTGCAATCTGTTGAATCACGCATTTGGGCCCTTAAAATAAATGCGTGGTTAAAACTGATTTTTGAGCCAAAAGGTCTTTCCCCTTTTATTTTAGTCGATGATTTTAATTCAATATGGGAAAAGCAGATTTTAGATAAAATAGCTAATTTGGGCTTCTCTGTCCCGATAATTCTAAAAATGGGCCTTGACACAGCCCGAGTGGTCATCCAGCAACGCATCAAAGACATAGATTTCCAACACCATTTGATGCTTGTAAGAAAACATGGGTACAATCCTAGATGTTTTTCTCCCATGCCCTATCTAACGGATTTGACACTCCCTAAGTATCGAAGGGCTTTTACTCTGGTGAGAACAAATACTCTCCCCTCTGCCCTTTTAGAGGGCAAGTTTAATAAAGTCCCATACAGTGATAGAACTTGCCCTTGTGGCGAAGGTGAAACTGAAACCAATGTGCATGTTCTATTGAGATGCCCTTTTTATCGTGATCTAAGGCAACAGCTAATTTCCCCTATTTTAATTTCCTTCCCAGGTAGACCAAAATCCTTTTATGCTGATTATTTATTGGGAGATTACTCTCCACAAGTTACATATAAAGTCGCCAAATATATTGCGGCTTCTATTTCTTGTAGGAAGGTACAGGTCAAATGCTTGTAAAATCTTGATTGGATGTACTATTTCTAAATTGTATTGCATTTTATTGGTTTTTATTTTTTGTATTCTATGTATCTGGTCAATGACTGAAATAAATTATTGTTGTTGTTGATTCCCTCTCTTGAGCTATTCATTTTGCAAGGAAGGAAATGGGATTTCTGAGAAGGTATAAGGACATAAGAACTCCTATGGCAAAGGAATAGAACTGGGGGTGCTCATACATTCACAAACACCCTGAGTTAAGTTCCCAAACTTAACTCAAGGGAACTTGTCCAAATTTCTCCGATGTACCAGGGGCAGCCTGACTGATCAGAAACAATGAAACAATGGCATATGGAATGTACTGGGTATGCTTGAAAACATTCACAGTAGTAACTTTTCCAACTAGTCCCCAAATTCATTAGTCTTGAAGAGACAGTAGGACAATGGTAACATTTATGATATGGACAGAATCTTGGAATCACCACTGGAGTTAGCTAATGCTTTCTGATTGGTTTGGAATGATGTTGTGTGGGCAATGACTCATAAGATTGGTGAAATCATTGTCACATGCTGTAACTGTTCTCTATAAAGGAAGCTTGCACACTGTGCCTCAGTGGAGTCTCTCCTGGATGTTTCTGGAGGCTGACCCTGCATGTGCATATGCTTGTAAAGAATAAAGGCCTATGTTTTTGCTCCAAGCCTGTGTCTTCACATTTATTCATGGACCCCCAGCAAAAGATTCCAATGGAGAGGAAAAATTCTCCATCACTAGGCAAGAAAAGAAAATTCACAGATTTAGCCATGGGAGCAATGGAAAACACTACATTCATTCTAAAACAGGCAAGTATTTCATTTCCAGACAGTGTTGGAAGATGGTTTACCAGTGCTGATGTAACTATGTCAAAAACTCTTGCCTGAACACACATGGGATAAAAGTGTGTACAGGGTTGGGGTGTACAGCAAGCATTACAATCCAACATTTCAATGGACAGAGAAGTCCTAATCCCAGCTGGGCAGTAATGGGCTGTGATGGAGCTGTGTAGTCACAGATGAATCCACAGCACACCAGGGCAGAAGGTGGGGGGGGTAAGCAAAAGTCTGCTCTGCACTACAGCAGCCTGGACCTGCACAGCAATCCAAACCATATTGGGTCCAATGCCATCAAGTGACTGGAGCAGGGCCAGCTTGTGTTCCAATAGATCCCAGGGTAGGTCAGCTCTTCCATGCCTCTGGAACATCCCATTTGGGGGCTTTCTGTAGGCCACTTCTGGTGGTACTTCTGTTGATGGTACTTCTGGCCACATTGGAGGACTGATGTCAATGTCATTCTGCAGGTGGAGGCTGCATGCTACAATCTCACTCCCCTACCATGTACCTGATTCAAAATATTTGCCACCACAATGACTCAAATGACTGGGGCATTATAGTTCAATATAGTTCAACTGTTAAATAATGACTGTACAGTGACAAGGTAGGGAGACTGGAAGATGGTAAACAAACAATTTAGTTCATTGCCAAATTAACCGTTGAATTATTAATATGTTTTCTCTCCAGAGTCCTGTCATCTTTAGCACAATGCTTGCAAACCATTTAATTAGCATTATGCATAAATGAAACATAACTTCATGTTTTGCTACTATGCAAGTTTCCTGCTTCTTAGTGTTTGCTGATAAGTTCAAAAGCTGCACAGACACCACGTTCTGTTCAATAAACAACTACACAGAAGTCTGAGATTTGTTTAATGCAAGAGCTGAGATTTGATTCCCACAATCCATTTAGGTGATAAAACATCAAACTGATAAACTTGCAACCAGCTTTCAAACAGTTGCACATTTGGGTGTTACTATGGATCTTCTATCAAGGTTTATTCTTTCTCTTCATGTCTCCATTTGCCTCTAGAGCTAAAAGGGTAAGAGGAAATGATAAGGGGAATGGATCATATGATAATGGAAAGCTGCAATCATTTCATAGCTGAAGCTTCTAATGTGAAGCCCTGTGAAATCAAGTGACATACACCAGTCACATTAATTGATAACTAGATATATAGATATATATCAGTGGGGTCTCGTGGGAGTCACAAAGATTGCTGGGGGGCAGATCAGACTGAGGGACTGGGGGATTCACCACCCCTATATCTTAGGACAATAGGTCCATGTTTCAGCTTAGTATTCAGTAGCAGCATTGCTATAAGAGTGTGTTTGGTAAATAAAACATGTCCCCATCTGCTACAAACAGTGTGGTGGAGGGTGAGGGCACAACAGTGCCCCCTGCACAATTCAATGATTCTATGGCTCTTAATGATACAAAGGCTCTTTGAGTGGTTAAACCTGCCAAATGGTAAGTGTCTCTCCTTAAAAACAGCTGATAATCATTACCCATTTCTTCTTCCCAAAGAAATAGTAAAAAGTTAGCCAGTTATAGGTATTTTGTTGCCATAAGAGCTAATGATTGCAGATTAATGAAGAAGGGGGATGGAACAGAATTACTGGTGTGCATATGCAAAAGTGAGACAGAATGCAAATATACTGTTGTTCCCATCCTCGCCACTCATTCAAGAGCAGATCTAGGAGTAAAGGCAGTTGAGGTACATTGTTTAGAGCTGGGTTCAATAGCTATTCCAAATCTGCCATTCTCAGGCAGGCAGCTAATATTTGTGGCCATTTTAGCTCTTACTTTGGGAAGAGGGGATGGGTGAAAATTATCAGTTATTTTGAGGGGTCAGGCTTACCAGGAATGTCAGCAGTGATACTTTCTCTTTTTCTCCACTGTGATTTAAAAAGTAACACTGGTTGTTCATGTCAACTTTTGGCGTGGCATGAACAAGACCCAGCATTGCATCTTGTCCCAACCCCAACAACATTTCAAACTAAAAATAAAAACGGGGTAGGAGGAAGTGAAACAATAGAAACAGCTTTAAGCTTCTGTTGCCTTCTGGGATGCCCCCTCAGATTTTCCCTATGGATAATGCAGCCATCCACAGATAGCCTCTTTTGCAGCCCAGAAGATATATATGTGTGGCAAAACAATGAGATTTTCACAAATGCACTAGAAGAGTGGCTTGCTTGTTCTCATGAAAGAAGATAGAACACAAAGAGGAGCAAAATGCTGTGGCCAGCAACAAACATCTCTCATCCACTTTCAAAACCTTCATGTCTTAAAACTATAACAATTACATTTGCACCAACTAGAGTAAACGGTAGGAAATGCAGTAAACATATATTTACAATATTTAAATATTTTAAAACTGCTTCTACATAGAAAACATTGCAAGTCAGTAGACAACCTACAACCTACAGTACTACAATAAGAATGTCAAATATATCAGGGATGGGGAACCCTTTTCAGCCCCTTGGGCCACATTGTCTCATGGGAACCTTCCAGGTGGCTTATGAATGTAGTGGGCAGACAAAAGTGGGAGGAGCAATGGATGTGACTCTCAACTTAGTTCAACAGACTACATTTCAGTCAAGTAAAAAGCAGAGTCTGAACGCATTCCCACACAAACACTTATCTCTATCCTCCATTCGGGCAGGGAAGAGGTAATATCACAATCACAGTTCAAGGACACATGCTATCCAAGCAAAATCTCTCAAGAGGTGCACAGAGCAGGGCCAGGAAGTGGTGTGTCCTGGGGAGGGGCCTAGGAAGAATCTGAAGGGCCAGATAGAGAGGCCTGGAGGGCCACATCTGGCCAGTGGGTCTGAGGTTCCCTACGTCTGTCATATAGGAATGAATGTCCATTGCTGATGGGTACAGAACTAATCATTATTGACCATTACTATCCATTCCAAAGTCTGAAAAGGCCCTCTCAGATGATGATGATGATGATTTTACAAAATGGCTTGCTTTTGCCACTTTTAAGGATATAAATACTATGGTGGAATTGCCTCAGTTTGAAATCTTCAATTGATCTATCATTTACGTTGACTTGTCTGACTTCAGGATGCTTTTTGCTGCAGAATGCAAAGGAAAAGACAAGCACATTATTAATAATGTCATGAGCAATTTAGCTGGCAGCACAGGAAACACCATGCACAGTATGTGTTCTGGTGTCTGTAAGCAGCAATTACTATGAGAAGAACATTGTGCTGCAGTCTTTAGAATCTCACACGGGCAACATGTTCCCCACCCCCTGATGATAATTAACATCAGGAAATGACACCTCAGATAGTGTCAAGCAAAAGAGAGTTTTTTTGTAAAATTCAAGCTGTGTTAAGATGATTTGGATACTTCCTTTCAAAAAGCATTCTCTTCTACAAGATAGCATGTCCCCACAATGCTGCTTGGTACTCTTGCTTTAGGAGGCCTTCACCAATGTTTCTACCACCACCTCATGTACTTATCTCATGCCAGGATTCCTAGTTCAAGACTTAGGAAGGCTGCCAATAAGAGAGATGTAAGTTCTCATTGCCTCTTTAAAAAAGCAGACAAAAATGGAATTAGCATTGGAGAAAAATGATACAGAAGGCTTCCAGATATCAAAGTTGGCTGCAGCAAGCTGTCCACTGTGAGAGGCTGGAGAGGACCAGGAATACTAACTGAAGTTTATGACTGTACCAGCTTTGCAGCCATCAGAATTCCATAACATCTGACAAAAGTTTTTGGAGAGGAACCTAAGTACAGATGGTGGATATGGAGGGTGGTTTTGTACAGTGCTTTTGGTGGGACCTGGATGTGTTGGCTCAGAATATGCCACAAGTTGAAACAACTTGATTCCTCCACCCATTCAAAGGAGCAGAGAAGGCAATCATCAGTGGGGATGGGGGAGAGATTCAATGCAAATCTACCAAATTTGCACTTCCCCAAACAGTATGTGAATCAAAATGCAGCCACCTTTTTACATTCACTGAATTTTGCAGTGCAGTGATCAAAACAAATAACATGTATAAAAAAGTGTATATTCGGAGAAAGTGCCCTCAAAAACGCATAAATTTATAGAAATGGCGTTAAAATGCATTACAGTTGAGAAAATTGAATGAACAAATCTGTATATTTGGAGAAATATGTGCCAACGTGCTGGTGTATTTTCATGAGGATTTTTTTAAAGGGATCTGGAAATGTGGAGAAGTGAACTTAAGACTGGAAAAGTGAGAAACTTAAACTGATAGATTTGTTCCTAATCAGGAGTAGTGCTATCCACAATTGGGAAAGAAAAATGTTGCTTCGCAAACCACATGGCACATTTCTTATTGCACTAATGTTTGTTTATATTATGCTGTTTTTGAGGAACATGCAAGCCTCCTTGATGGGACACAGAGTAAATATATAATGTTTAAATAGAAAACTGTCCTTTTGGATTTGAGCAGAAATTTGGGAATCTCTCATCCACATATGCCTTAAGTCAATACATTGTTTATGGTGTGATAATGAGGCGGCCGAGTGAGCAGTCTCATTCCAGTGATGGCTGATTGGCATGACCCCAACACACACACACACACACACACACACTTAAGTTCAGACACATACATTCTGTGACAGCACATCAAGCTGGGTTTATTTCATTTTAAAGCAGCTAGTGTTTGAAGTCTTATTATTGCATCAGCTAAGCTGACTGACACCTAAAGTTTTCTTAACAATAACTGGAAGGAAAAAAGTTCTATTCCTCAGACAACAGCAGATCAAAGATGTGTGGGAACTGTTGAAGAATTTCACTGCTAGTTCCTTTCCCTTTGAGCCCACGTGAAGAATTTCATTGCTTGTTCCTTTTCCCTGCTCAGTAGCAACTGAGAAATTCTGTCCTGATATCAACATTCCTTTCTGTTCCTTAACATTTTAGTTACTGGTTCTACCTTTTAAAAATTCTTTTAATGAGTATATTTTGCTCCCAGGCATATATCCACCAGTTTATTTGGGTGAATAGAGTTAGCCCCTGATGCTAAGTCAAGAATAGTTGCTGCTGTTTCCACTGAAGGAAATGTATTCTGAGCATGCTCAGAAGTTCTGTATCCAGGGCTGAGGATTGTGTTTTGCTTTCCAGCCATTCCCCTGGAGCTCTTAAACCTTAGTTATCCTTCCCTTGCCCTAGCACCACTACACCCAGCCCTGTGGATGCTGGCTGTGAGTGACCATTGTTCTATTTGTAGGCTGTAAGGAAACAGCACAAGATTCTGAAATCCATTCTACTTCATCACATCTGGAAGAGGCCCTGTGACTTCACTGTTCCTGTAACATTTAGGTTACGTAGGCCGATGCAGTGATGTGGAAACTTTCCCATGTTAATTGTTGGCTGACAGGCAGTTTTTAAAGACACATGAATAATATTCAGTCTGTACTGATTCCATATTCCCTAAGAAGGCAAGCTAGGACAGGGCTAGTCACAAAGGTCAAGAAAGCAACAAACAAGCTATTAGCATCCCTTTGTTAACATGGATTAGGGAGGTATTCCCACCCTCTGTTCACCAAGCACAGGATCTCCAAAATGTCAACCTGTCCTGGTCCAAGCTGCTGGAATCAGACTCAGATCCACTGGTGTATCTTTCTCCAATATGTTTAGTGAAAAACTCCAGTTTAGTGCACTTCATGGATTAGATTACAGGTCACACAAGATTCTGCAACTCTACACAACATAACTGGGCATGACTATTCAAAGCTAAGATGTTGTCAGAGCAGCTAGACACCCCCCTTACAACCCTTAAGTAAGTTGGGGTGGTTCGTTATACTTGCGTGAAGAAGATGTCACAGAAGGGAGTGCACATGCACATGAGTGCTCTTTTGAGGTGGTAAAGTGGGGGCCAGCTGAGCCTCCTGGCTATGTGTCTGGGGCGATGAGGGCAGTGGCACATCATTGAGCTCCTCCTCCTCTAGAGGAGGTGTGTGCGACAGCAGCAACTTGGGAGGAGCAGGGGACGTGGAGGGGAGGTGAAGGAACAGGCTGGTGATCAACTGACATTTCTTCTGTTACAACTGGAGCTAAGGGGGAGGAGCTGTCACTGTCAAAAGTACTGAAGTCTATTGCCTCAGCACTTCCTGTTTGCAACCAACTAAGAACCTCTCCTGGGTCCCATTTTGTATCTTCATTGTCTTCTTCATCAGTCCAGGATAGCTCCATGGGGCTCATGACATCCTATTTGATATAATAAAAGTCTTCCAGTTCACCCATTTACTGTCCATTTAGGGCCCTTACGTAACAAGCATAGAGCTTTTACAGTATTTATTTGTTTGTTTGTTTGTTTATTTATTTATATCCCACCCTTCCTCCCAGTAGGAGTCCAGTAGGAGGTATGTATAAGAAAGTACTAATCCTACTGGAGAAAGTCCAAGAAAACCCCTCCTCTTTTGTTAATGACAGCTGACTTTTTGTGTATTTGTGCCTAGGAAGTCTCCTCCAGGACCATCTCTTTTTGGGTTTTTTTTGGTAAGGTCCTCAACAGTGACATCTGTAACTGCCCTTGCAAACCAAAGCCCTCCTGAGCTCCACTCCTTTCCTCCTCCAGTCCCTTATCCCCTTAATTGTCCCCTGAGCTCCTGGATGGTGTTTGCCTTGCATCCTGGAATCATCACCTCTGCTCCTGCATTCAGGCAGGACCTAAGTGGG
Source organism: Rhineura floridana (assembly GCF_030035675.1). Lineage (NCBI taxonomy): Eukaryota > Metazoa > Chordata > Lepidosauria > Squamata > Rhineuridae > Rhineura > Rhineura floridana. The sequence goes on from NC_084480.1 coordinate 191,227,605, forward strand.
AAAATATGCAATAATGAGGACTGTTTGAAGAACACAAGATTGAATTTGGACCTTTATTTGGCATTTCAGAAGCCTGCCCACTTTGATCTAAAGTGTTTCAGAGTCTGATTGAGTTTGGTTCAAAGTCAAATCCACTTTAGAAAAATGAAGCTTAGTGACTTAGCACAGTTCTGGACTAACTGAAGACTCCAGGAAGCCTTCAAAGACAACCTCACATTCACCACTTTAGAATAGTTCAATTGAGCGGTTCTCATGACTTGTACAATGGTGACCAGGCTATTTCTGACCACAGAGATAGCAGTTGTCACTTCACTGACTCCATTCATCACAGCTTTGGCTTCCCAACATTTGTGCATATATTATATAGCAAAACAAGTATTTGCATTAATGACCTAAAAAAACCCCATCCAGATCCATGATTTTTTCTAGGGATCGGTATAAAACCAATGTACAGCCCAATCCTATGCATGCTTAATCATTAGTTCCACTATATTCTGAGAAGTTTGTTCCAGGGTAAATGTGCATTAGACTGCAGCCTTGCTATGCTGATTAATGAGCTAAAGATTTAAGGTTGCATTCAACATAGTGTTAAGGCAATTGTTCCATCAGTGCAACAATTTATCTTTGCATGACAGGATGATCTCCCCCTCTTCTTCCCTGTGTGCCCCCTAAATCTGTTCTGGGTTTCCCCCAAACCTTCTGGAGTAGATTTTGGGACAGTGCTGTGTGTGCACAGGGGAAGGAGAGGGAGAAAAACCCTTCTCACTCACTCACTCACTCACTCACTTACTTACTTATTTATTACTTCTATATCTCACATTTCCTCCAAGGAGCTCAAGGTACAAACATGATTGTCCCCCTCCCAATTTTATCCTCACAACAACCCTGTGAGGTAGTTAGGCTGAGAGACAATGACTGGCTGTTGTGCTACTGCAAGAGTAAAGGAAAATATTTAACAGAATCCTTTTAAACCAAAGGTAGTATCTTTCATTTATTTAACCACAATTTTTTTTAATATCCTGAAAAGGTCATCTATATTGAGATTTTGGTAGTATGAAATTTTAAATATTATCAGTTAGGTGAAAGACTAAAAACCAGATGGTTAATCAACTAAAACCTTTTAATTGGTGCAAATCCATTTACTCCCCTTATACAAAAATTATAGGACAAATATCATGTTGTGAAGCAGCCCAAAGAAATAGACTCTCCAAAGTATGGAGTATGAAAGAAGTAACTTTGATTAATGGAATCCTGTTAAAAAAGACTACATCTATGCACTTTGAATTGGTTTCTGAAGACACCTATAGGGATAATCATGTGCATCACTGACAATGAAATAACATTTAATCATCTTTTTTTACAGGTGCAAATTAAAGACTGGGGCAAAACCAGATGATAGAAAATAATTTTCTGCTTTAGTTGTTGCATAAATCTTTGTTAAAAAAAAGTATGTGGATATGTGTGCATCTTTTCCATTTGAATCCATTATAGAGCTGTTGCTTTGTTTAGCTGAAAATTATATTTCTGTATTAAATATTGTGCAGCGGTAAAAAGAAAGGAAGGAATCCTCTAAGGCAGGGGTTGGGGACTTGTGGCCCTCTAGATGTTGTTAAACTCCAACTCCTCTTGGCTCCAGCCTGCTGATATTATCATGAAGGGACCCTGCGCTTCTGAGTTTGCAACTACACTACTGCATGCACTACAGACTTCTCCTAATTCTTCCTCCCCACTGCAGCCCACTTTATCCCCCCAAAACATCTCCTTCAGTTGGTTTAATCACAGCAAGAATTCAGATGCTAGGTTTTCAGTCTCTTTATGTGATTCTGCAATGTGTTGTACTTGGCATTGCCTTTGAAGATTGTCCAAAACGGTTAGATGTGAATTAATATTCCTCCTGCTAAAATGTTTGCCCTTCTTCTTCTGAAAATTGAGATGATGCTTCTTCTTTGTTAGTACTACTGAACTCACATCCCTATCATTACATCTTTTCACAGATGGTATCCCTCCTCCCAGCATCCATCTTTGCATTTTATACCTCCCACCAGTTCACATTCTGAACTGTTACCCTTGGTCTTGCATTCTCTGAGAAATAGTCTTGGAACTGGAAAGCTGTATATAACCTCCTTTTCTGTCTAAGAGATGCTGCTTGTATTATTATTGCTTCAGTGTCAGTTTTGGCAAAAGCAAGTATGCCTTTTTGTCTTTCAACATAATGAGAGCCATGATGAATGAGTTTCTGTGAGTTAAAATTAAACCTTTTATTTGACCAAAAATCAATGTTCTTCCTACCTGTTGTGTAGGAATTTGGAAGAGGACCTGAGATGGAGGTCAGTTTTGGAATGTAGAAGGAAAAGTAAAAAATAAAAATGAATTCTTCAGAAGAAGCCAACAAATGTTCCTTTCTAATACGTTTCTGGAGTTGACCTGTCCTTGCTGCATTGGATGACTTCAGTGAGGATTTCAGGTCATACTGTGTAACACTATGTAACTGTATGTAATGCTGTCCCATGTAGCAATTCTTAGGATCGGTTGTACAAGAGCCCAGTTGTGGGGAAATGACTCCATTATGATGGCCACTCTTCTTCCCGTGCACAGCACAATTCTGCCATGCAATAAGCTTTTTGCTGATGCAGGACTGGTAATGGGAGAGGACCCAACAAGGACCTTTTGGCCTAAGCATCCTATGATCCACTTGTAAATCAAGGGAGTGAGAACAACTTAGCTACCTTGCATTGCTACGTTAGGTGTGGCTAGCTATGGATTCCTCTTTAGCTGCTGCAGTGGCAGGGTTCCCAAATAAGTATACTTGAAGGCTTTGGTCTAAGGTTGCCAGGTTCAATCCCTGAGACTGATCCTGTATCTTTAGGAGAAGAGAAAGTCAGCCAAGTGCAGGTGTTCTTGCAACCCTGTAATAGGAAAAACCACAAGGTGGAATTCTCCCTCCCCCCTGCACAATTTTTAAAGATACAAAAGACCTCTTGGTTGCCAGGCCTACTTTGGCCCTATGCTCACCTACAAGGGCATAACTCCCATTGAACATAGTCATGTGACTTGGGGGCCAGACTAGATATGATATTACATGTGCCTTGCATTTGATATGCAGATTTTAAAAATGCAAACAGCAGCTTCTGTGGGGGCTGATAATTATTGAGATTTGGGGCAGTGTAGAGGGAAGGAGCTTAACCATTTCCTCCCCTGCTGTGGTCCAGAAGAAAGTTGTCTCTCCTCTGAAGCTGGCATTTGCATTGGGAGGGAACCACCCATTGGTGCCAATGGATATTTCCTCTCAATGCAAATAGCAGCTTTGGAAGAGTGATTTTCATCAGACCACAGCAGGGGAGGAAAGGATTAAACTCCCCCCTGCCTCCTGTGATCCTGATAATTATCTGTCTGTCCATCAACTATTTGCATTTTTTAAAATATGCACATGTAACGTGATAGCTAATTTGGTTCTGAGTTGTTCTGTGATCAATGGGAGTTACTCCCACATTGGTAAAGATGAGGCAAACTACACATGCATAGCAGTCAGAACATAAACAGGATTTCCCCCCCTCAAAGAATGGTGGGTCAGTAATGCAATGGTGTCACTCCACTTACAAAATCAAGTAATGCCAATGCCCCAAATCCAGGGAGAAATGCAGACAGAATTTTTAAAGTTTTAAATAGTTATTTTTTTAAAAAAGGGGGGTATTTAATTATTTATTTATTTTTTAAAAAATATCCCACTTTTTCCCCTGCACCAAGGAGTCGCTCTAAGTGGATTACAAGCAAATTAAACAAAACAAACCTTAAAACAACAGATCAAATTTTTAAAAAGCAGCAGAAAGCAAAAAACACAAAGAACAGGGCCATCAATCAATACAATTAGGTACTGAATAAGCATTGGTTTATACATAGCTGTGCTTTCTGTTTGTAATTTACCCTTCAAATGAGTTATCTGCAAAGAGAATAAAATGCCAATAATTTACAGATGAATACGACCACTGTCAGAAGGCTTCCCTTTGAGAGGAAATGTGAATAATTTTGAATAATTGTGTTCCATTAGTAGACTTCTGCTCCCATGCTAATGTATTTTTTGACACAAGCATTTGAATTACATCGCCCTCCACCACATCCATGCAGTCTTCTTCCCCCTCATATTTCTTTACAACCATTAGGCCAGAACCTACAGTTTCACAAATGTTATTTAAATGTTATTAAATGTTATTTAAACCCGTCTTTCCCAACCTTTGGGTCCCCAGATGTTGCTGGACTACAACTCCCATCAGCCCCTGCCAGATAGCCTATGGTCATGAATTATGGGAACTGTCATCCAGCAACATCTGGGAACCCAGAGGTTTGGAAAGGTTGATTTAAACTAAACCAGTCCTGTTAAAGTTAATGTGCAATCAAAGAGCTAATCCTTGGGGCCAATTCTAAACACACTTAATTTGGGAGTAAAGGCTGGTTCACAGCAACTTCAAGCGATAACATCTTTGTGTGAACGAACTGCCAGCGGCGTCACTAGCCGGGTGCAGGGAGTGCGGACTGCACCAGGGTGACACCATGAGAGGGGGATGTCACCCAAAACCACCCCGCCCCTAGGCACCAGGAAGCGGGGCAGGTGAACGGCGGAGAGCTGGCCTGTCTGTGCAGCGCACGCACAGCGCACAAACACATCAGGGAGGCTTGAGCGCCATGATGGAAGGGCATGAATGGCATTGAGAGCAAGTTTACAGTGATGACCTGCCACAACCGGACCTTGCAGGAGGAGCAAGTGGTGGGCAGCGGCGGTGGCGACTCGCAGCAGATGAGCTGGGCCAGCTTGTACTCCCTGCAGGCCTTGCAGGGTGTCCACCGGCAGCTGGTGGCCTTGAACCTGCCGCTGGAGCCTTGCTTCCCAGCCCTACCCCCGGCCCTGGGGAGCTACAGCGGCCTGTGGGTGCTGCTCTTCCCCAGCAGTCCGGTGCTGGCCGAGGCGGAGCTGGAGGTGCTGTGCCATCGCTTGGAGAGGTACCTGGGCTGGGCCTTGGAGGTGTGCAGCCGGAAAGCGCTGCTGGACTCGCTCTTCACCCACAACCAGGACAAAGAAGACGAGTATTTCGAGAACCTGCAAGAGTTCTGTAGGAAAGCGCTCAAGGGGCAGCTCGCTGCCACCAAGGAGGCCTTGCGGAGGGTACATATTTCTTTGTTTTTAATTTATCTCTTTATTACATTTCTATCCCACCTTTACTCCAAGGAGGCCTACGTGGGTCTCCTCCCTCTCTGTTTTATTTTCAGGACAACCCTGTGAGGTAGGTTAGCCTGAGAGCCAGTGACAGGCTCAAGGTCACTTGGTGAGCTTCATGTGCCAGTGGGAATTTGAACCCTGGTTGCCCAGGTCCCAGTCTGGTGCTCTAACCGCTATACCATGTTGGGATTGGGGTGGCATCAAGGGGTGGGAAGGTGTTTGAAAGGTACTGGCAAGAATGGCTGGAGGGGGCAGCATACACACCATGGATCATATTGCTAGGCCTATTCAGAGTAGACCCATTGAAGTTAGTAGACATGGTCAACTTAGATGCATTAACTTCAGAGTGTCTGCTGTGAGTAGGATTTAGTTGAATCCTGTGAGTTGTCTCCAGTGAAGCCCTGTTTGGAGTAGGCCCACTGAAATTAATGGCCTACAGGTATTTGTGCCTGTTAAACTTCAATGGGTTTACTCAGCAGCATCACTAGCCGGGTGCGGGGAGTGCAGACCGCACCAGGGTGACACCATGAGAGGGGGGTGTCACCCAGAGCCGCCCTGCCCCTAGGCACTCTAGGTCTGGTATGGGAGGAGGTCCATGGGGTGACACCATGAGTTACCACACCAGGTGACACAAACCATAGTGAAGCCACTGCAAACTGCCACTCCATAGGTAGTTTCCATTTTGCCAACCCATCTCAGATGACCTCCTGAATGTCATCTTCAGGGGCTTGGCAACACACCCCTCTTGTAACGTTATTCTCAGTAATCTCCATTCTTACATAGGTGGGGATCTAACATCATGAGCTTCTTTCTGCAAGGAACGTCACGGTTCTATGTTAAGACAGAAAAAATAGTGGCTTTTCAACAATGGTTTTTAATAGGAATGATGGTATATATGTTCTCTTAAAGTTTGCTTCAAAGTTCTTGTAACAACTGCTGCAGCTAATATTGAAGGGTTCTGTATGAATTGTCTTGAATTCACAAGCAGGATTTATTTAGTTAACTAACTAATATTTAGTTATTCATTCTCATTTTTTACATTGTCATGTGCAAAAGGTACTGCAACATCTAATATAGTAGTAGTTTTAGGGTTTTTTTTCAACATTCACCTGAATTCAGTATGGTCTCCTGTAAACTATTGCTTTATTTGTTAAAATAGGTTCATCCCAATATAAGGGTTAATCATCATTCTTAAGAACTGGATCAGGACTATATATGTGCTAAGGGGGCATGTCTGATCTGATCAGCTAGTTATGAATGATTTTTGCAACCTGGCTGTTTCTGGCACGGTGCATTGGATAAGACAAGTCAGTTAGGCATTACTTGTTCTCTGAATTTTCTACAAGTCTTTGTATCTGTATCTGTGGTCTTTGCTGCAACTATCAAAATAGATCGGTCGTAATTACACAGTTGTGAACAGCAGTGACAATGTTTTGGGTGCCTGCTTTAAACTGTACTATTTATAGCCATTTACTGAAAAGGCTACATCTACTTTGTCTCGGTTAAGCCTGTTGGGGAATTTCCCAAGCAGAACTTTAGATTTTTTTCCTATTTCCATTCATTCTTTTATCGAGACTGAGGTTGGTTGGAATGATTCATGACTGAGGAGCAATTGTGATCACCCTTGACCACTGTTTGGAGTACCAGGTGTTCAGATATACTGAACTAATTTTGCTGATTTTTTGCAGAATGCATATATGTATACTAATGCTTCAGATCTTGGAATGTATAGCCAGCCTTTCCAGTGAGGCACTTTGATAATGCCTAAACCTCTATTATAATTGTATGACTTACATCTATGAACTTCATTCAAGTCATCATCAGAACACTTATTACCATGGAGTAAATCAGAGATGGGTTATCTCGTTCTGCATGATCTCTAGGTACATGTAGATGGCATTACTAATTACCAATTCTCTCTTAACTGGGAGTAAGCCTTACTGAGCACAATAGTGAGCAGGTATGTATGGAGTTGTACTCTTAAATCTTCTGTGGAATTGCAGCTGCTTTCACACATGGGGCTGATTGATTTAGTTTAATGGATTAAAAAGGTAGCGCTTCTGTCCCGATTTCTAAAATCCCTTTCACACTGCAGTACCTCTTGCGATAAGGAACAGTACTTTTTCAGCTGATATAGCGGCATTTCGCGCAACTGTCTTTCACACAGCTTGTTTTCATCCCTCACCCATGCACACTGTTCCTCACTGTGAAGGAGGTCTAAGTTCTTGTCCCATCACCATGCAATCACTCTCCCTTTAGGATCTGACTTTTTAAATTGTTTTAGTTTTATCAAGACTGCAGTGTGTGTGCGGAATACTGCTGCTATCTGCACTAGTGCTGGAATACCGGTACAACATTCATCAGGCAAAAACAACAACAACGAGCAACTAAAGGGCAGTAACGCATTGCATGCTGGGATGCCTGTCACATGAAAGGCTGCCGCTAGTGAAAAACTCCTGCAATCATCCGGGTTCCCACCCTTGCTAATGGATTATTTCTGGTATCATTTATCACAGAAATTTGCACTAAACTTCCATCACATTCCACTAGAATTCTGGAGCTAGCTTGTGCATCATGTGAAAGATCAAATATAATGAGCAAATTACCAGGTAAGAAATCATCAGAATAATGGAATAAAGTTCAGTGTGAAAGCAGCCTGGGTGTCAAAATCCACACTCAATAAGAAAAGTTAAAAAGCAGAAGTCCAAACCCTGCAATAACAATCTGAATGAACAGGTTTTATTTGTGTTACCCTGCAGTGTGATTTTCTTTCTTTCAGCTTTGAAAGGCAGGAGAATCAAATCTTACCAAGCATCTGTATGACTTCATTACTAATCTAGTTTTTTCTGCTGTCTTACCTTCTTCTTCGTATCCTTCATGTCCATTCTATAACCAGATATGTACTTAGAGTATCTGCTCTCAGTCCAGTCCTTCTCTGTACTTTCTCTTTAAGTACATTTAACACACGTAGTAGTGCAGAATGAATGGATCAGTCTATTTCTGGCCAATGTCAGATTTACATGTGTTTTGCATCAATCTGTGGGTTATTTTAAAAAAATCATGAACATTTGCAATATTTTAAACATATTTTTTCACAAACTAGGCATTTTTGCAAGCTTTTTATCTGAAAATATGCATTTGTGTGTGTGTGTGTGTGTGTGTGTGTGTGTGTGAACATAATTGTGATTAACCAAACAGAGGTTTTTATTGTATTAACAAAATGTTTCAGCTTCTGCCTTCATCAGCTGCTAACATACAAATGCTGTTCCCAAGGTGGCAGTTATAGAGCTTTGAGGATGGAATGCTCAGAGGGGCTTCATTTGCAGAAGCTAAGTAGTGGTGGTACTGTCCTCCAGATTCAGGCCATGTGGTGCCAATGTGTCCAGAGAGTAAATCCAAAAGTTCTCCCTTTTAGTCAATGCTGCTGGATCTGCTGGCATCTCTATCGCTGTAATGGAAAAGTCCAACAGGCTGTGACCCTCGATGTTAAAATGCTTTGCAACTGGTTGCTCCACTTTTTTTGGTCAATATTGCCGACTTGTGGTTTCTGAAGCACATGTGTAGGTCAGTTGTGGTTTTTCCTACGTATTGGATATGACATCCTGGTCTTTTGCACGCGATGATGTAAACTATATTGCAGGACCAGCAGGTGATGTTCTGTTTGATGTAATATGTACTGCCTGTCCTAGTGCTTGTAAAAGTGGCTGTCTCCCTGAGGTACACACAGGTGATACAGCGTTTGGAGTGACAAGGATGAGACCCTGGATTGGTGATAGGTGGCTTAAGCACAGCTCTCACCAACAGTCTGCACAAATTAGGAGGTTGGCAAAATGCTATAGCAGGAGGCCTGCTGATGGCTCTAGTAAGATGTTCAGAGTTTGCCAGCAATGGGTAGCTCTCCCTGATTGCTTGGTGATAGTTAGGAGATGCTGGATGGAAATCTGTCACAAATGGAATCCATTGCTCTCTGCTCTTTGAAACCTCAGTATGATGGAGGAGGTTTTCTCTGGACAGAATGGAGGCTCGGTGGATGTTGCAATTGATAATATGTGGAGAATATCCTCTTAGAAGAAGGTGTTCTTTAAGTTCACTGATCCTTCTCTGGTATTTATCTTCAGTGTTGCAAATAAGTTTGATTCTCAGAGCTAAGCTATACACAATGTTCTTCTTTATATGCCTAGGATGGCAGGATTTCCAGTTTAAATAGGTGTGGGCATCAGTGGATTTGCTGTAGAGATCAGTGGCTATTTTGTTGTTTTCAATGGTGAGAAGGACATCCAGAAAAGGGATGTGTGGATTGTCATTTGTACTATTAAATGTAAACTTAATAGAGGGATGGATAGAGTTGATGTAATTTTTAAATTGTTCCAAACTCTCTTTACCATTTGTCCAGACCATAAAGATGTTGTCAATGTATCGCCACCATATAAGTGGTTTGTTGATGGCTTTTTCTGAGGATCTCCTGTTCCAGTTTACCCATAAAGAGATTTGCATATGATGGAGCCATGCGAGTCCCCATAGCTGTGCCTTGTAGTTGCAGGTAGTGTTCTCCATTGAATGTAAAGTTGTTACAAGTCAGGACTAGCGTAGCTAAAGTTATGAGAACTTCTGTTGGAGGATTGTTCATATCTCTGATGTTAAGGAACTCATTTAAAGCCTGAATCTCATCATTATGTGGTATATCGGTGTAAAGAGATGTGACATCTAAAGTAGCTAGTATAGTATTGTTATGGAATATATACAGGCACATTTTCAGAGCACAGAACTGAATCACGAGATTCAGAGAAGTACATACAAAGGATAACACTGTGGTTGCTGACATGCCCAGAGTGTGGAGGGATGCTTCCCTCAGACTCGCTGAGTTCACTTCACCTGCCCACACTTATGTGACTGTCTTATGGTTGCAGATCTTCCATTTGTTATGTTTAAATGAATATAACCTCTCAGTTACATTATGTCTCAAATCTTTTTTCCAGGGTGAGTTTGCAAGTTTTTCACGGCATTCATTCTATTTCCCCCATTCTGATTCTAAGGGGAACTTCACATTTATCAAAAACATTATGTGCATTATGTATGTAATAGGAGAAAAATTACATACTTGTGTGTGAGTTCACATACTTAACTTCTTGGATGTAACTCAGCCATCCCCAGGCCAATTTAAAATATTTACAATGTGACCCCCAGTTATAAAGTCCCCACACTCTAACTACTTAATATCTATAAATGCATTACTTTCTTATTTACAGTCCACCCAGTCAATAAACATTATTTTCTATTAGAACATGTATACGGGACCTTATTGTGTAATCCCATCTAGGAATTTAGTTAATATTGACTAGGTGGATGGAAACTCATTTTTCTTCTTGTCACTGTAATAACCACTGAAGAAATGCATTATTAAAAGCCTGAAGGACGGAGGGGCAGTTGCTGCAGTGCAGTAATTTTCAGCAATGTGTATGCCAAACCACCAGCTGTTTGGGAGAGTTGAATTGTTCATCTTTCATTATATCTATGCTCTGTTCCCTCTTGCTATCCTCCCCTCCTCTGCAAATGCACAGGTTAGATTCATGGTCAATGCAAATTGGCACAATATCCCTTGGTGCCCTTATCACAGTATAACTTTCAATCCTTCAGCATGTTCTTATTACAATGTTAATAGATTTTCTGTATTAAAAAATTGTTCCTATGTATTAAATTAAAAAAAACCCAGCAAACATCTCCCTTCCCGGAACAAATTTTCCCTCTAGACTTGTGCAAAGGTTATTTGAACAAATTTTATATACAAGACAGGGGTGAAAAATGGACAGTGCAACACTCCCCAAAGCAATGGACTATCTTCTGCTGACAGTGCTGGCTCTACCATGAGGCAGAGTTGATTTTAGGTTTCATGAAAGAGCAGCAAATTGTTAGATATGTAATTTATTATTGTATTTTACTGCCAGGGAGAGGTAGAGACATTTGTAAGATTTTCTGCCTCAAGTGCCAAAATAAACTTGACCAGTCTTGGGTACTATTAATCTGGAATGGGGGATTTGCTTTTCCACCGCAGGCAGCAAAATGTCTTGAGCTGGCCCTGAGCCTGCATGAATGGAGTCATCCTGAAGCCTAGCAACATCTCATGGTCACTGCCCAGGGATCCCTCTATAAGGGCCACCTCTATAAGGAATGAGTTCCACAGTTTGGGGGCCATTATAAAGAAGGCTCTCTCACAAGCCATCACCTTCCCTGCACCTCTGAAAGAGATGGCACCATAAGAAAAGCCTCTCATGCTGACTGTAACACTCTTATTGAGACATAGAGGAGGTGCTCATGCAGGTATTTGAGGCCAAAGCTGTTTAGGGCTTTAAACACAAATGTGAGCCCCTTGAATTGGGCTTGGAAGTGAATTGGTAGCCAGTGCATCTGCTTCACAGGTTCAGGAGTTATGCTCATCCTGACAGCCACAGGGGAGTTACTATGCTGTTGGGTGGGGCTCAGCTTGGTGGGTCACAAATTGTGTAGGCCTGTTTTTAACAAAATAAATGACTTCCTGGAACACTCCTATGTTTTGACAGGTCCAGACCTAGCAATCATGACTCTTTAAAAGTTGAATAGTAGAGCAAATTCTAGAATTCTAGATAAAGCTTGGTGGCGCAAAACTACTTCTTTTTGTACAGTTCAATGATGGGAAACAGTAAATTTGATTAAATTCTAAGTTCTAGGCAACTTCTAAAGAAAAACAAAGCTCACAATATCTATAACTACCCACTCTAGTTGTAACATGGGAAAGTCCCCTGAGGTATACGATAACAAAAAATGTCACCCATTGGTTGCCCTTCATACCACAAAAGTATTTAAAACCACCACAGATAGAACCAGTTAGTCAAAAATCCTTTAAACTGCAACCACATTTATTTATGATTTTTTTAAAAATGCCATAAGGGGTTTATTTATTTTGTGGAGACAAGGGTGAATGAGGGAAGTATTCCATGAAGTGGGCCATTTGTCATCATCTTTCAGCCAGCAAATAAATCACAAAGCCATCTGGCATGAATACACATATTCAGTGCATCCCTTGATAACTGCTTGGTAAACTAAAGTAAGGCGTTTCAAAATATTGCATTTAAAAATCTGGCGATATGAGGGAATTAAAAGTTGCATTCATGAGAAACAGAATTTTGTTGAAAATGGAGCAAATGTGCTGTTGACAGTCGTCATCACGTTATCCAAATCTTTACAGTATGAAAGAAAGCAATTGTTGAGAAGTCTCCATAGCAACAATAAACATATCATGATTGTGATAGAGGGCTGAGGTGGAATGGAGACAGCAAATGTTATGTCTGAAACACTCAAGAAACAAGAAATCTTCCATGCTCGTCTCTCACTGCAGTGTACAAAACAAGGTTTTGCAGACTTACTGGCAGAGAAATAAAATGGCGATGAGGATTGCATCTAAACTAAACTGATTGATTATTGAGCATAACATGGGGGGGGTTAAAACAGAGCTCCACCCTGCACTGTTGTTTAAAAGTTATTTAATTCTTTCAGACCTTTTATTATATCCATTCCTTCAGATGTGGTCTGGACAAAAAATACCCCAAACACACCAGGACCAAAAAATAAATGAGTGATCAAATTGCTCCTAAATTGTACCTCTTCAGCTATAGATGGTGGATCAGTATGACTGAATGCTCTCTCACAAAAATAAAACCCTATTCATTAAAAAGTGTCTCTACTACAACTTACTTACCCTTCTCCCCAACATGCTATTTTTTTGTTTTCTCAGGAATTTTTCTTTAGCCTCCTTCATTCATTACTTGCGTGAAAGGGCTAAACATTAGAAATGGCCTCTAGTGTTATGCCTCAACAATGTGTGGCTCCCCTCATCCCTGTAGGTCATGTGTTAGTATGGGTGTCTGAGGTGAGACACACTTTGTGCATAGACTGCTATGTATCTAGGCTTCCTTAGATGCAGGGACTCTGATCACACAACGTCCCGGTGTGACACTGGACTTTATTTGTTTAAACTAAAGATGTATTTTGCTTATTTGCTGCTTAGAGTAAAATGCTGGGCCTGTGTAGAAATGTAGCACAGTAAATTGACAGTTAACTTGCTTGTGTGTTAATCTGCTGACAAGTTAATTTACTTGTGTGTGTGTAAAGAGAAATGCTAATTTGCTGACATGCATTATCATTGTTTGTTTAAAGCTGTGTTTGCAAAATAGCTATAGCTGGGAAAATCAGTTGTTGCAAACTGCAGCTGTACTGTAGAAAAGTATCAAACTATGTTGCAGATATACAAGGCTAAAATGAACATAACAAGATAACAAGTGTGAAAAACAATCTCCTAATATGGTTACTAGGAGGAAATGGGTATGGACTAATGATGTAGTCATGATGTAGTTATTATGATATTGATGCATGCATAATTAGTAAAACAAAGCTTATAAAAAGGCAAGCACTGCGGTGTTTTGCCAGAACTGGCTTGGCCCTTCTCCACGTGCACGTGTTAGCAATAAATATACTCCATCCTCCATCTTGTTTCGTTCATTTCTGAGACTCTATTGGGTGAGTATTGGGAGCGGATCCAAGCTACTAGAACCCCCAAAAGGGGCTAGGGCGTTTTGTTTGTTACACCGGGGCCCGGGAAGGCTAGGCATGCAGAGGTTTTCATGTGAAGGCCTCCCTGCTTCAGATGTCCATATTAATACTTTATGTATGTATGTATGTATTTATATATTATTTATATATGACACATTCCTACAGCCCTTTTCAACACACTTTAATAACTCTTCATGCAAGTAACACCTGAAGGGGGCTCAAGGATGGGATCATTCAAACATGAAACCCTCAGTCCAGAGAGATACAGTTCAAGAGTAGCTTCACCATGTGATCCCAGTTTTATGAGTACAGGACCCCCTCTGTAACCTCAACAAATATCACACCCCTCACATGCTAATTGTTGCTCCTGCTGCTGCTACTCTGGCAAGCATCACAATTTGCATGCAGGTGGAGAAACAGAGGCAGTAGAAAGAGATAAATAATTTGGCTCCTCACGCCTGCCCCAGGATGGCTTCCTGACCACTCTGGGGATCACGGCCCCCAGGTTGGGAACCACTGGTTTAGAGCAGGTCTGTATGATCCCCTGAACTAAGCTTTCAAAAATATCCACACTTTTTTTCTTTTCTCTTACCAAATTAGTGCCTCTCTAGGGGTTCTGTGTTTGTTAACTGGAAAGCAAAGGTAGCTTTCATCCAAATGTTGCTTGACCCTCAGTGCCCATCAGCTTCAGCCCACGGTTGCTGTAGTCCCCCAGCAGTTAGAAGGCACTGCACTGGCCACCCCAACTCTAAATCCTCAGAGCCAATATGTGCATTACACAGGATGAGGTAGAATAATATATACTGATTTCTAGTGACTCCTCAAACACCAAATAATTCTAGTACTTTGAATATGAACTAAATAAGAGGTAGTATCTTGATGCTTTGAAGAAAAACCCAGCTGCCACCACCACATAGGAAACAGCTTTATACTAGGCCAGACTACTTGCCCATTTAGCCCATACTCTGACTACCTGTCACTCTCTTGGAAAAGGCTATTGGATCCTTTTAACTGGAGTTGCTAAAGATTACACCTGGAATATATTGCATGCAAAGCATGTGCTCTGTCCTTCATTCTCATAGCTATGCTAGAGGTTAACCATAGTCTAAACCAGGAATGGGGAACCTGTGGCCAACTAGATAATGTTGGACTGTAATTCCAAACTTTCTTGACCTCGGGCCATGCTTGCTAGGGATGAGCAGAGTTGGACTCCCAACAACATCTGGAGGGCCAAAGGATCCTCATCCCTGACTTATGATTTCATATTAGTTCCTAATAACATCTGCACATTAAAGCATGCATATTTATTTACTTGCTTTTATATATTCCCGTTTTTTCCATCATGGAACCCAAAGTGGTGTACATGTCACTCCCAGGCACTGTCCAGGCACTATCCAGATCTGCTTAGCTTCAGCAGGGTGGTGGCCTCATGTGTCTCTTGAAGACAACAGGGGGAATACATGTTGTGTGTTGGATGGCAACCAGAGGATTTTGCATATTCATAATGCGATCAGCTTTATAATCTAATCTGTTATGTATGTTAGAAACCCACCAGCTACTTATGACACACACCTGCTTTTCAAGCACTTCAGAAAGAGGTTTCAAGAAGCCAGAAATAGGCCCAATGTGTGATCTTGCAGAGCAGCAGGGATCCTTGTAACAGCTTCTTAAATGCTTATTAAAATGAGTGACTGGAAGTTCATATTAACATGGTATATGGAGTGCTATTTATCAGGTTTAAACTAAATTGTACTCAGTAGTTGCAGTGTAAAGGAATGTTGAACTAGCAACCTTGAACTATTGCTGTGAACGTATGTAATTGTTTTTAATGTTATTTTGTTTTTAATGGTATTGTTGTAACACTGACGTGTTTGCTGCTCTGAGCTCCCTTGGGAGGAAGGGCAGGATATAAACTTAATGATAATAAATAAAACATATCATCCTGTTCCTTGATTCTGCCTTCTAGGAAACATACTGTCCATTTTGTGCAAAGGAAAAGAACTTGTCCCATTAATAATAATTAGACTTCATTATGTAAACCTGGGCTCCCAATCATTGTGTGCCTGAGGGAACATTTGGGAATCTATGGAACTGCTGTGGGCACCACAAAATATGAATTTCACACACACACACACACACACACACACACACCAAACACGCAAAACATCCACACATAGCTTAGACAAATACAACCGACAAAAAAACAAGCAACACCTCCCCTCATAAAAAAATTGGCAATGCCCCTTAAACAAGCCAAAATACCTTTTAAAAAAGAAAAAAAATGGAAGGAGCAGGGTGCATTGTTGGGAACCAGAGAGGGTGCCAGAGGGTACCATGGTGCCCATGGCTACCATTTTGGGGGGCACAGATGTAAATAATGTGATTTGCAATGTTTAGACTCAAAAATAAAAATGACTAACATAAAAGGCAAACAATAGAGCAATTCATGAAGTATTAATAAAAGCAGTGCAGGGGGGAAATAGCAGCAGTGTAATGCCATATCTGTTGTATGTTAATGCCTGTGGAAATTAAAAAACAAAACATTTTGACCTGACACCTTAAATTCATGAACACGTGCACACACACACACACACACACAGAGAGAGAGAGAGAGAGAGAGAAAACATCATTGTGGGGTACCTGCTGAGGTCAATATTTCAGTTGGATCCCCAGCGCTGATCATTGGAACTTGTGCCATTTCCAGTCATTTGTTTCCAGAAGGAGATTGTGAGTGAGAAGGAGCTATGTCCTCGATGCCAGCTAAATGAGCTGCTTCTGGGTTGGCTAAAGGGACAAGCACCTAACAATGAAATCCTGCATGTGGATTCTGCACATCCCTATGTGAAATGTAATGGCATACTCAAAGCTGTTCAGCAGCAAAATAGGTCCTTCTTTCTCCATATGTTAAAAAAAATGAGGGGACAAAAAGCTCAAACCATATCATATATATGGCCCTTCAAATGAGGGATGGAATATTTGGGAAGAAGACATCAAAGAGGTCCCCCCTGTTAAAAAAAAAATGCCTGCTGTGTTATTCAAGTGAGCAATATTTGCTTTATATAAATCACCAAGTCCATTAAGACAGAGAAGAGTGTTCTGAGAGCTTTCACACCAGTCTTCTGGAAGTGCTACTTCAGTGGAAATCGTTACCTTTGTGTATAAAAGCAATAATCCATGAAGTCACACCATTATTCACCATTTCCAAATCCAACCAGAATGCCCTTCGTTTCTAAGCTGTTAGCAATCTCTCACACTTTACACAATATAATCAAGTACATGTTTAACTTCAGTGGATGTTTCAGACAATCCAACATCTCTCCTGTGCAATCCTGTCCGTGTGTACTCAAAAGTAAGACACACTGACTTTAATGGCACTTGCTGTCAGGTAACTGTGGACAGCATTTCAGCTCTTCAGTTTCAAAGTTAAACTCTGTTTTTAGCTACGGACGTTCTCTTACATTTTGATTGTTCTGTTTTTATATTTTCATTGTGGATTGCATTATTATCACTTTTAGTGGAAAAGTGGGATACCAGTATTCATAATAAACCCTGTCAGTGTAACCCTATGCATCTCTACTCAAAAGTAAGCCCTACTGAGTTCAATGGGACTTACTTTTGGGTAACTGTGGATAGAATTGTAGGCCTATAAGGTCAAAGGTTAAAATGAAGTCATCTGATTTCAAATGATTTAGGCTGCATCCTCCTGCATATACATTTGGTTGGGAGTATGCCCCATTGAAATCAGTGCAACATACAAACTAACCCATTTGTAGTGCAAAGTGTGGTTTCTTTCATTCCACAGGCATTCTTGCTTCTCCTCAACATGCTGCTCTCAATCTAGATTGATTCGAGATCCTGCCATCCACATGCCCAGGTGAATGAAGAAGGAAGTAGTGCTTGTGATTTTGGTATAAGCTCACCCACAACTTCATTAGGCAGGTGTAGATGCACCCCCTATTGCTGGGACTGCCTACATCTGTTTTCAAATTGACACACTGCAGAGTAATGCAGAATCAATCTGCAATGAACTTTCATTCATGGAATGAAACTCGATGCTCAAGAAGTGTTTTTCAGGGTCAAAAAATGCAATAGATCTAGACTGTGTGCGGACTTAAAAACACAAGTACTCAGCAGCCATTGATTTTAGAATAAAATGTCATGTGTATGCAGCCTTAGTCTCAAATAAGCTTAGTTAAAACAAATATGTTCTCCCAGGCTCTTTGAGGATCTGGTTAAGTCTACTCTAGAGGTCATGTTTGCCTGAGTTATGCTATTACTGCTGCTCTATGATTTTATTTATATTCTGTTTTGATTGTTGAACTGGTTTTATTCTGTTGGAAACTGCTTGGGGACCACATTGTTGTAAAAATCAGTCTATACATTTCATAAATAAACAAACAAATAAAATAAGTGTCCATAGGGCTGTGATGTTTGGCCAATTAAGTTCAATCAAATTAAACTGACTATGTCCCAGGCATGTTGGCTCTTGTGGTGGAATGGAAGCAATGGAAACCATGGGGAAAACCCAGAGAGGATCTCTTTTTTTTAACTGATACAGAAAATTCACACCCTCAGAAACTCAAAACATCTTAAAGGAGAATATGGCCAGTTATGCAGATAAGGCATTGTAGGTATGAACTGATACTTTAAAACTGTTCATATGTTTCTGCTGCAACTCCACGTATCCTCTTAGAGTGTTTCATCTTCTTTCTGTTACTCTACTGCTAGCTTTGTTTGCTTTTCTTGGAGTAACAGCAGAAGTTCAGATTCCTGTCTTGCTACTCTCATGTGGTTTATCTGGAATGGGGGAGGGAGAGTCTATAAGACACTCCATGCTATGACTAAATATTCCAGAACATTGGCAACAGATGTACTAAATACATCTTACCCCATGCCCTGCCCCCAAATGCTTCTCAAATATGTCAGTGCCTGGAGTCAGAGACAGAATGGGGCATCAGAAGATGGACCTGTATTGGCTAGATGGGAAGGTTGGCTGAGTTTATAGTCATTCCACCCTTCATCAGATAGGCAGAGCCAGGCGGGTCTCATCCCAGGGAGAGAAGCAGAGGTTAAGAGTATGTTTGCTTTGCGCTCAGGAAAACTTCCCTCAATCTTAAATGAAAGGTTAACAAAAATATTAAATCAAGTGTTAAATGTTTCTCCATCTTGCACAATACTAGAACTTGGAGTCATTCAATGAAGCTGAATGTTGGAAGATTCAGAAAAGACAAGAGAAAGTCTTTCTTCACACAGTGCACAGTTAAACAATGGAATTCTCTCCCACAAGATGTAGTAATGGCCACCAACTTGGATGGCTTTAAAGGAGGAGTGGACAAATTCATAGAAGATAGCACAATTAAAGGCTATGTTCTGTCTGTACTGTCAGAGTCAGTGTACCTCTGAGTACCAGTAGCTGGGATTGGAATCACAAGTGGGAAGAACGCTATTGCACTCAGGTCCTGCATGTGGATTAGCCACTGAGAGAACAGGATGGTGGACTAGATGGGTCTTTAGCCTTGTCTGGCACTTCTCTTATTCTCTAATGCTGCTGGTGGCATCTTTACCACCCCAAATCACTTCCACTTGGATAGAGCTCCATACAGGTGTGGTAACACATGGAATCGGCATGCTATGAGGGTTAGCCAGTCTATGTTTGTCAGGGAAATCCTACTCAGGTCCACTATGGCACCACTTGTATGTGAAACACTTCTGTGTGGTGCAGCTGGCATGACATTTAAATCAGATTCTCAGCTACTTTGTAGAGCTCCTGACTGGGGTTCAAATTCCTTGCATGCTAATGCAGCATACATAAGCGAGCCAAATGAGTGTAAATGAGTGTATGGGACATTGCATGCATCAGTATTATTTTCTTACTAGGGACTCTGACCCTGCTTGCTTCACTTGCCAACCCCACCTACCATTGCCAATCCCCTTCCACCCTGGGTTGCCAAAGCCCTCCTCCCCTCACAGTTCACTGTAGCTCTCTGTGATGTCCCTATAGTTTGATAACTGTAAATATGTTAAGTGTGGGTTTATTAAGTGATATATGGTAAGTGACTGAGTGAGAGGGGGGAGTACATGGGCTAGAATGCTGGAGAATGTTGGATGATGATTGGCTGAGTGTTTGAATGGCTGAAGGTATAAATGAGAGGATGGCAGTTGAGTTGGGGGGAGTTGTTGGAGAGAGGGAGTGGAGTTGGGTTGGGTTCTGGGAAGAGGAGAGTTGTTGAAAGGAGTGATTGGCAGAGCTCTGAGGGAGGTTTGGATTATATTTGGCTGGTATTTAGACAGAATATATATGACTGGAAACATAAGAAGTGACACTACATGAAACCAGACACTAGTTAAACATTCCTAAAGTAATCTTGTTATTTCCTGGTGTTATCAAATAAATACTTTTATTGGTTTACCAAAAGCCTGATCCTTGGCTGGGGATACACAGACCAGAAGGGAGGGCAGGGTAATTACCAAAGCTGGAGGAAAACAGTATCAAATAAATGGTGGCAGCAGTGAAGGGAGATGTTGTAACATCATCAAGTATCCAGAGCAACCCAGGATTGTATGCTTTATAGACAAAGAAACAAGGGGGTTGTGGACAGCAAGGGCACCCATACACAAAGTAACAATAAGCCATAGGGAGACTAAGGCGAATTCTCTAGCAGTATTGTTTACAGGGAGTGGCTGGTGGTGCTGCCTAGCAGTGGGATCTTGTGAGATCTGTGCTAGACCATGTGAGAGAACAAATAAAAACCGAGATCCTGACAGGTGGTGGCCCTGGTGGGAGTATCTCAGGTAGAGCCAGCTGTGGGATCGTCACACTCTCCCCCATTCTCTTCAGTTATCACCAGAGCACCCCTCTGCTTTCCCCTCCATCAGTATTCCATGGGTCACCAGACCTCCCCTCCCCCCACCCCCCAGGGGTTGTCAGACCTCCCCTCCCCTTCTCCCCTCCAATACCCCGGGGTAGCCAGAATTCTCCTTCACCTCCCACCACTTCAAGGAGCATCAGAGCTCCCCTGCCCTTTCTCCCTACCACCACCCCTCTCATTGCAGTGGTTTACCTCGCCTTGCCTGCCTCACCTGTAAGCATCACACTACCCTTAAATGCTTACAAAAATGTAAAATATGTAGATAAACCCACAAAAACATTTAAATTGTGCCCCACGTATAGACAATCCATACAGAATGTGGGAATGCAATACAATACATTAAAACAACCAAGGAGAGTCCCAACCACAGTGAAGCTGTTTTCAGCAGTAATCACACTGTCATGTATTCAACCGCATCTTACTCAGAGTAGATGCACTGAAATTAAGGAACCTTTGTGAGAAAAGAAGCTAAATCATGCTAAGGGCTCACTAAACTGAAAAAATAATGGTACATTTAACTAAGTGTATATTTTAGGCTTACAATATAAAAGATGCAGTATCCTAATAATTACCCTTGAATTTATGGGCTAATCATCAGCCTTGAATGGCTGATGTATAACAACTGAGAACATGGAATCTTGTTTCCTTTCATATTTGATTAAAGTGTGATATAATTAGTTTTTTAAAAACATGACTGGGAAACAGCTGAGAGAAGAGGTAAATGGGGTCCAGCCATTATTAAAATGTTGATAACATTTGCTTGATGGCTTAGTCAAGCAGAACATCCAAAAAAAATCACAAGGACTTGAAAGTTATTTTTCATGTCCTTGTGACAAACACGAAGGCTAAGATCCAAGAAAGCACCCCCTTTTTCAAGCAGATGACCTCCCTTGAAAGCAGACCAAGAAAGTCACAGATTGATCTGAGCAATAAACTCCCTTACCATCTGCCCCAAATTTCCTTGTGTCTAATGATTTGTCTCAATATTCTTTTAGTAGCTTTGATTTGCTGTGTGGACTTAGCTTTGTTACAATGTGCAACTCAGCTTGCTGTTAATCAAAATCCTGAGCATAATTTTTGCACTGTTCATAACCTCAAATTCCTTTGTTGTCTCAATACCCAAAGGAAGCCATCAAAACCAGTAAAATAAATAGCATTAATTCAGACCCCATCAGTTTTATTTCAAACATTTAGAAACTACTATAGATATATTCAGTTTATACTACAGCTTTTCTGTCTGTTTTATATCAGCCATAGCTTCCTCAAAAGAATCCTGGGAACTGTAGTTTGGTAATAATGCAGTGGATTTTATTTTATTAGTCTCAATTTCCTGTCATCACAGAGCCACATTTCCCAGAAATCCTTGGGAAAAGCAAATGACTCCTGCTCCTGCATAAAGTCTGTTTGCCCCTTCCCCCATGGGTCACCAGACCCATCCCCCAAGGATTGCCAAAGCCCTCCCCCTCTACCTCATGGGTCACCAAAGCCCTCCCCCACAGAGCTTCCCCCTCTCACAGGTTGCCAAAGCTCCCCTTTTGGAAGTGTGACACTTATAAAAATATAATATAGGAAGATTTTCACTAATATATTCGTTTTTATGCACATTTCCCCTAATACATGCATTTTTGTAAACATTGGTTGGAGATCTGCATGACAAGATTCGGGTAAGTGCAAAATTTGAAGAATGTCTGTGCTTCAGGTCTTGTATTATTTCAGAAAGTGTGATTTGATAAATTCAGCTTTAAATGCAAATTGAATTAAATTTCTCTCCATCCCTAAATGCTAGCAATCAAAGCAAGCCTTGGTGCCCGCAGTGGCAAAAGCAAAGGTGAGACTGCAAGCAATAGCTTGCTGGCAGGTAGAGAAATGAAGGAAGGCAGGCATTTTTCAAGAAATAAAAAAAACTAATTATACCACCCCGTTGACTAGATTATGAGTCGGTTGCTGTCTGGTGAACAGCTGGTATAGCACAGTGGGGAGGAGAGCCTGGCTGGGAGTCCAGAGCTGTGAGTTCAAATCCCCGCTCATGTCTCCTGGGTGTAAAGGGTCAGCTAAAGATCACCCCCACAGTGAGTGGCTCAGGGGTTATGTGCCCTGCCACCGGTGCAGCAGTGGGCAAGCTGCATAGTCCCAAGGAGCCCAGTTGCCCCCCAGCTGGCAGATGCGGACAAGGAAGGGGCTGGCTTGTGCGGCTGTGGCAATCTGAGCAGGCTCTAGCCAACTGGGGAGGACTAGCCTCAGAGGGAGGCAATGGTAAACCCTCTCTGAATACTGCATACCATGAAAACCCTATTCATAGGGTAGCCATAAGTCGGGATTGACTTGAAGGCAGTCCATTTCCATTTCGCTGTCTGGTGACCAGTGTATTACTTTGCAACATATGACTGTTTTCCCCATAGTCACATTGCCTACGGTGATGTCTCCTCTCATTAGCAGAGACTCATACTCATTTTATACTGATTAAGATTTACATTTTGCCATAGTGTAAAACTAACCTTCCTGATGAGTTCAGTGCTGGCTCTGTCCTGCAGTTAACTTTGGAGTGAAGTGGAATATATCAATCATGTTGGGTCACTTATTCTGAGCTGCCTATACCTCAATCATTCTGTTTATTCAAATGCCATTCAACATCTGAATAATAATAAGCTCTTATCTTGTGCAAGTGGGGGTCATAGCTCTGATGCATTTTGAATAAACTGGAGAGAACATAGTAGAATAAACAAGCAACAGGGGTTTATCTGACTGAATGGAAAATTCACCAATAAGCTTAGATGATGGCAATAGAAAAAATATATATAATTTGAGCAAAATAATTAATCTAAGTGGTGTTTTACGAGTAAGCCAATTTCCCTTTACCTCTGTCCTGCCCGGAGTGAGAGCCATGAAACGGAGGTGAGGCTGGAATTAATTCCTGTTTTATTAGAGTAACATCAAAGGCAATATGTTTCATAGACTTAGCTGTGCTAACTCACTACATTCCCTAACTAAGCTACCTAGGCTTACTCTGCAGCGTGTGAAGAAAGTTGACTCAGCAACCGAGTCAGGGGGGCGCCGCCTTAAGTAGGGAAGGTCTTCGCTCGCAATCTCTGACTCCTGCGAAGTCCCACCTTCTCTCGACGTCTCGTGCGGTGCGAAGGGAAGCAAGCCTCCACCGGCTCATCTGACAGTACAGGCTCAATAGATGCCTCAGGAGGTGGGAAAGCATTTGAAGTGCCAGGCTGGGAATCCTGGGGGGGGTGGAGCTGGTCCGCCCAGGCATCCCTCAACAGCTCTGTTGAGGTGTCTGTGGGGGAGCGAAGTCTGCTTCGGCAGGAGAACTGTCTGTGGGAACTGGCAGGCTGTCAGCTACTCCCCCTCCCTCATTGTCCTCGAAAGTCTCATCTACCTCTGATTCCTCCCCCTGCCCTATCTGAGGAGGCTGGAACTCGACCGGCTCCCCACCCTGATTCCCCTGGGAGAGCTGGGGCTCAACAAGCTCTTCTCTTGAGCATCCATGGCAAAGAAGGCAACCATGGTACTAGGGGAAAGTATGTTCCCCTGTGAGAACTGTGTACCACTTGCTTATAGTTTACACTATGACCTTATTTCAGGTTACTTTCAGAATAACCCTTTTAGGACACATTCATTAGATGAAAAGCCTAATTCAGGCAACAAAACAATTTAAGTGGTAAAAAACCCTTGTTCATTAACATCTAGAGAATTCCAGCAGAGTTCTAGCCTAAGCATCTCCCCAATAGCTTTGGATGTACAAGACTTTTTTTTTTCCAGTGTGCATGGAAAATATTTAGCCCTGTGACTTCCGGGAAGGATTGCTTCACTTGTGCCTGCCTCTGAGATGAGCTCTCGTCTCAGAGGAAGCTTTTTCAGTTTTAAAACCAGTCAAAAGGTTATTTTTGACTGGTAAAAACTTTCTCCCAGGCAAGGGAGAAACGAAGAGATCATCCACAAGCTTCATTGTGTTTGTTGGGGGACTTGAATTCATTAGGATTGCCTATGAACGAAGGACCAGCCAGCAACGTGGGACGGAGCCAAGGAATTTCAAGCAAGCTCAAACTGATTAAGTGAGACGTTTTTCTTTTCTTCAAAGAAAAACAGATTTTAACAGGCAAGCATTCTTCTTTCTATCCTTATCATTTGGCTTAAATTGTTGCAGTAAAAGAGATTTGTTAAAAGAACCAGCAGTAAAGAATCCCTGGGTGAGTTATAACTTTTCTCTTTTATACACGGAATTAAGGCGGAAGGAAATTGAAATAGCTTATCTTTGTTTTTATTGCAAAAAGCTGGCCTGGAATTGAGAATTATAAAGATACAAACGGATGAGAGATATCTAATCTGAGGAGAAAAATTTTGATTTATATGAACTTTTGAGTATTATATGTCTGGGACTATTTTTTCTGGTCTACTTCATTTTGACGAATCTGCTTGTTCTTTATGCCACTAACTATTTGGATGCTGTGAACTAAATTTGTTTTGCATTCTTGGACACATAAGAGATAAGGCAGTTTGTGCTGTCTATATTATGATGTCATCAGGTTTGGAATATTAACTCCTTTGTTGCTGGAAAAAGAAATAAATTGCTCTTTGCTTGGGAATAGTGCTATATTGGAAATTGAAGGGTTTTTTTTCTTCTTGGTTTTAAAAATGACAATTAAGAAAGTGGCTGAGACCCTGGAAGTAAATATGTTTCAGAAAATAATGGATGAGATTGAGATAACGAAACAAGAACTTAGACATGGCAAACAAGAGATGAAAATTGAATTTGGCAAAATGAAGCAGGAGCTGAAAGAAATAGGGGATTTTATGAGAGAGGAGGTTGATGAGATCAAACATATAACTAGACAAGCAATAGAAGAAGAAAGAAAAATTAAAGGGAAGATGCAAGTCCTGGAGATTGGAACAGATATATCAAAAGTGGAACTGGAAAAAGATTTGGAGTTTATGGACCTTAGAGATAAAGATTACTGTTTGGAATTCAGCGTTGTCCCTGAAGAAATTGATGAAGATATCAGAGATAAAGCTATCAATGTTTCGAAAAAATTTCTGGACTGGAATGATGTGATGGAGCTTGAAATAGAGAAAATTTATGGAATTAATTACAGATATGTGACAATGGAAAAACTCTCAAGAGATGTGCTAGTGCATTTCGTAAAAAAGAGGAATAGAGATATGACTTTACAACAACATTTCAGTAACACATTCAGAATTGATGGCAAGGAAATATTTGTGAGGAAGGAAATTCCCATCAGACTCTTATTATATGACTATGACTATGACAGCAAGATTATTATGGATGCAAGGATGGAAGATGGAAGATGGAATTAACACTGATAATGGAAGAATGGCTATTGAAATTACTGGACCTAGCAGACTTGATGAGATGGATTAATCGACATGTTTATTTGGAGAAGAATCGATGGATATATTTCTCAAGGACTGGAAACCTCTCTTTGACTTTTTGCGGAAAGAATAAAGTGATGTTAATGAGATTTGATGATTAATTAAGATAACTACTGGAGGAAAGTGATTTTGTAATATATTAAGAGACAGGTTTGTTATATATTATAACATTATATTATATTATAGGAATCGGAAGTCAACATTTTATTTTATTGTATTAGTTATTAATTTGTTTTTGTCTTGTTTTGTTTTGTTTTTTGAAACTTTGAATAAAAAATTAATGGAAAAAAAAGAAAGAAAATATTTAGCCCTGTGATTTTCCCACCTGTACAACTTCACTTGTTGGTTTGGTAAACTAGGCCTATTTATTAATTATATTTATAACCTATACCATCTCCTGTTCAGGTACTGACCAGACTCAGACCTGCTTAACTTTATCCTTTTAATCATGCTATGGGAACTAAAACATTAGTTTGGCCAAAACTACCTCATAAGCTTTATGGCAGAGCAAAGGTTTGAACTTGGGTCCCCCATATTCTAAACCAAATATTCTTGCATACTGACTACATGGGAGACAGACTGTCGCATGAGGTAGTGCATATCAGAAATAATAGATGAGCAAGAAATGGCTCTCCCCAAATACATTCTCTCTAGAGCTCCTATTGATTAATCAGTTTTATCAATAGGTTAATAAAGCCTTGGGTAATTCATTGGGGGGGGGACCAATTTTAAGCAACAAGAGCAAACTTCAACCAGCAGCACTCAGTGTTAAGAATACATCTGCTTATTTTTAGAAGTTGTGTTGGTGGAATGGGAGGAAAGTTGATCAGTGGTAGAGTTCAGGTTTTGCATGCTAAAGTTACCATGTTCAAATCTGGCACCTCCAGGTTGGACTGGGGAAGTCTCTTGTCTGAAATTAGTGTAGTCAGTACTAAGCTAGGTGGACCATTGGTCTGACTCAGAATAAGGCTGCTTACCTGTGCTTCTATAGTAGGTGTGCTCTTATAATGGGGACAAAAAATCATTAAGGGATGCCTTTCCTTCTAATGATAAGTGGCAGCTTTGTTTAATAAGTAGTAAATCATACTATGGCTACTCCATTATATACAAAAGGCATCACTGCTGAGGTTTTAATGTTATATTAATTAATGTACATTATATTGATCAATTGGCTTGAAAGTGTATTGTGGAGGTGTCTATGGATGTAAACACACTAGTTGCCATATCAAAGAGTTTCCATTAGCCACATCTGGAAGGGGGAACAGGTTGATCTAACCATATGCTCAGAGGCACATGTTACCCAATTCTTGAAAGCTACACAGCAAGTGGATTGGACTGTGAATGACCAACCCAAATTGTGTTTGCATTTTGATAAATTTGTAGGGCAGTACAATATCTCAGAGAGGAGGTCAGGTCTCCTGCTCCCCTGGTGCATTCACTATAGCTGCCCAATTTCCCTGCTTTTTAAAGTTTGATAGAAATATCTGTGAGCTATAGACACATTCTTAAACTGCAAGGTTTTTTGCCTATTAGTGAATACATTAATAAATGGCTGTTTCTATGTTGAATAGAACTGATGCACTAAAAATGCCTTTCTCTAAAACTTCTGAGAGGTGCTCCTGACAATTCACAATATAAGGTTTGTGCTTCCTGGCTGGAGTCACCGGGGAGGCAGATGTTTTGGATGGTGTATGACCAGCACAGATGAAACCATCTGTTTCAAGTTTTGTTTAGAAGTAGCCATCAGTCAGATGATAACTCGTTGAGCCACTATAAAAAATGGATTGAAAAGTTTCAGCTGGCCAGGATTTGCTGAAAAGCTACAAAAGACTCTTTCTGCCTACCTACCTCTATGACCAGTTCCTATCAAAGTTGTACTTAAGGAATAAATAAACAAGCAAAAATATTTTTTTTAAAATCATCTATGATAGTCATTCAAGTTCCGTGCTAAAATCAAATTCTTAATTATAACACAGAAAGATGGACAAGGAAGACTCAAAACCTTTTTAGAAGAAACTGCTCCCATTTTGGGGTCAATCAAAGTGAAACTTTAGATTTGAAATGTATTCACCATTTTTAACATTGAATAACACTTTTTGGACATAAAGATGGAGGGATGCAGAAAAGCCTTTACTTGCCTATGAGGCAGCTGATAAAGGTATAGGAGCCCAACTATGAAAGGATGTAGTAGAAAAGAAGTAGAACTTGGTGAGTGAGAACCTTACTTACAATTGCCAACAGCGACGGCACATGGGGGAGGACAGAGCATCATTGGCAGTGTACTTGCCAGGACAGAGGTGGGGTAAGGTGGCAGCAAGGTTGGGGGCAGCTCCAGGCTGTTGGTGGTGGCAGCCCCACAGATCTACATGCACCTGTGGGGCAGCAACCACAGTACCACAGAACACTACTGCCACTTCAGCTACCCCTCACACGCTGCTGATTACCAAAGGTAGAGACTTCAGCTTTTCAGTGTTTAACTTCAGCTTACAGCCAGAATCAAGTAAGATCCACAATAATAAACAAATAATGGGGTAACAGTGGAAGTTTCAAGGACAGAAAAGGTTATCCCTCTCACTCATCTTTTTTGAAAACTCTTCATTACCTAGGCTCAGCTGCTTCTTTTCCTTCTGCTTCTACAACATTGTTTAAAAAAAATGTACATCACTGGCTTCTTTCTAAGGCCATTCCAGTCAATTAGGGGCTGGCTGCATATGCTATGTGATGTCACATCATCACACAGTCCACCAGATTTGGAAGTGTAATGAAATCACAAAGCCAGATCAGAGTGAGAACAATGTTTCCTGCCCTTACCGAATGGATAAACTTGCAGACCACAGTCCCCACCCTCACTCCATCTATTACAAAAATAGGGATTGGACTCTGTTTTGCATGGGTCAGTTTCAGATCAGTTCTAGAAATAAATAGTTAAAATAATGATGGACACCTCGCCTGGCACAGAGTTAACATGAGAGAGAGAGAGAGAGGGAAAAGCTGTTAAAACTAAATCCAATCCTCTCTCAACAGTAGAATTAGGTTTTAAAGATAATTATTTATATGTGATGAAAAACACAAATGCATAATATGTGAAACAGTACATACTGATTCAATACATCCTAAAGTGAGTATTCTCATTAAATCAAAACCAACCAGTTCTCAACAGTATCTTCCATGTCTGAATTCTTCCAGTTTATATATCTTTAAACTGGAGTCCATTCCTTGGAGAAACTGTCTGACCCTCTATTAACTTTTTATTTGTCCTTTATAGACTGTATGTTTCCCAATTTTACAAACGTAATAGTTTGTAAATCCTTGTTTAGCCACTTTTTAAAAATATAGTACTATAGTCAACTTCAGATATCTGCTGTTTACAAGTCTTGCTGTTACTAAGAGGCTTAGTATTACCTCTTGTTGATTCCTTAATGCAGATTCCTTCACATTATTTGAAAAGCACTCCTGGTGTTTCTTCTACTGTTTCAATAAGCATTCCCTAAATACTAATTTAGCCTTACACATTCCCACCAGAATTTTATGAAAACTCCCTTCATCACAAGCAGTATCAGTAACTACCACAACAGGGCTGTAAACAGTTTGTCATTTCCACAGTGTGGGATTCAATTTTGAACCTTTATCAAACAGATAAGTCCATATGTCTAACAACTCAATTTGCAAATCTTTTTGATGGTCACTCATCAAGGGCTGTGCACAATCATCTTTAAATTATGTAAATTATGACATTTGGTATGAACAAACATTTGATAAGAAATTATTTCTTATTGCAGAACCTTTAAAGTGATAGAATATCATTTGAAAATTGAAATTTTGCTGGATGCTTGCAGATTGTCTGAATTCTGCTACCAGAATGGCCATTGGCCAGATAGGCGACACACAAATTAAATTTTATTATTATTATTATTACCAGTTCATTCTTTCCCTTTGAACTGCTCCTTCACTCTTCTCAAGTAGGGATGCCTGAAGACTTGTTCTCTGCAAATTCTAATTCAATCTGACACAATCCATCAGAGGAAGGTGGATCAGAATCCTTTGGATTCTACATTTCTCTGAATTTTTCAGTGCAGTTCTTGGCTAAAAAAAGGAACAAACTCAGATGTGTCTAAAGATAAGATAAAATATGTTATTTAAGATAAAATATGTTATTTATTTATTTATTAAATTTATATCCCACCTTTCCTCCCAGTAGGAGTCCAGGGCGGCAGAAATGCATACTCTGAACAAAAATTACCTATAGAAGTGCACATTTTTGGTGAGAAAATTCATATTTAAATATGATTTTTCATGCCAATTTTTAAAAATAAAAATGCAAATTGAGACAGAAACAGTACAAAAAGGACTTATAAATGAACACATGTGACATTTGGACCAGAAATAGACTGATCCATCCATCTCTACCCTTAGACTCATCTGCCAGGCTTACCCCCTAGGTCTTGTGAATGTTGATTATATTTTATTTATTTATTAAATTCCTATCCCACCTTTTCTCCTAGAAGGAGCTCAAGGCGGCAAACAAAAACACCAAAAACAATTTAAAACATCGTAAAAACAAAAGATTTTAAAACATTTTAAAACAAAACATCTTTAAAAATATCTTTACAAATATCTTTACAAAAAGCTTTAAAAACATTTACAAAAGCAATTCCAGCACACACAGAGACTGGGATATGGTCTCTACTTAAAAGGCTTGTTGAAAGAGGAGGGTCTTCTGTGATTATGCTACAGGGAAGTACTGCATCTAATGCAGCAGCAGTGGGTCCAACACAGTTACTAGAGAGTAGACTCTACTGAGTTCAGTGGGGCTTACTTTTGAGTAAGCATGCTTGGGATTGCATTACACATAAGTTAATATCTATAAAGATGTCAGATGCTCAACAATGTCATTAATATACAGATTGAATAAGACGGGCCAAAATGCAGCCTTGTTTAATTGCTTTTGTCACTGGGACAGAATCTGTAAGATGTCCGTCTCTGGTACATCGCACCTTCAGCCAAGTATTATTATATAAACATTTGATCAGAAAGATGAGTCTCTTTATCTATAGATGAGAGGGCTAATTTTTCCCAGAGTCTTGTACAAGAGATTGAATCGAACGCTGCCTTCAGATCAATAAATGCTGCATATAATATGCCACCTAGTTTCGTTTTTGTGTATTTATCAATTAGATGATTAAGGACAAAGCAATGGTCTATGGTAGATCTGCCCTGTCTGAATCCTGCTTGTTCGTCAGCCAAAATAGCTTCCTCAGTTATCCAGTCAGTTAATTTGTTATGAAGATGTTTTGCATAAAAGTTGCTAATTACACATAACTGATTGGGCGATAGTTGGCTGGATCGGATTTGGATCCTTTTTTAAATATAGGAGCAATTATGGCAATACCCCAATACTCAGGCAATAGCCCTGTTGAATTAATAAATGAGAAAACAACTGCCAACAGAGGAGCCCACCAATCACTATTAGATTTTAGGAGTTCTGGTGGTAAGAAATCATTGCCTGGTGCTTTATTGTTCTTCAACTGCAAGATAAGGTTCTTGACTTTGATTACAGAGACTGGCAACCAATCCAGTAGATTTTCTGGGACATCCAGTGTTTGGTTCTCCTTAATTCCATGGTCAAGGAATAGTGATTGATAGTGCAGAATTCCATTGCAAAATCATTTATGCCCTTGAAGAGATGGCAATGTTGACTCAGTAGCTCATATACTGCTGTTCTGCTCTTTCTATAGAGATTTGAGGAATGAGCTAATTATCGCACTGTTGTCATCTTTTCCAGGGCATCCAACCAACTTTTATGTGGTTTTTAGTCTTGCAAATCAAGAATGGAGGGTTACAGAAATGTCTGCAAAAGTTTTAGTAGGTGCCATCAGAATAAGTTCTACAATGATTCCTTGAGTTTTATCCAGTTATAATTCTTTTTTATTGCTAGCTTTACTTATCCATCTCTCTTATGTGGGACCATAGATACACTAATTCTATTGATTGGTATCTTATAGAAATGTTAGAATCTTAGCAGGGGAATCTGATTAAGTTGTATATTTGCTCTCTATTGTTTTTACTGAATACATTTTAATTGCAATGGCTTGTAGCTAATGCAAATAAAGGATTTCATTTCATTTCTATACAGAACAAGAGGAGACCAAGAAACTTTCACATGTGCTTAATTCCTTTACCTATAGTATTTCGGTAGTGAAGGTGGGTTTCCCTTTCACTGCTAAAAAGATCTTGGTGATAGGATTGTGGTCCACATCCTGTGGTGTATGTGTCCTTCAAGCCAAATCAACATCCTGAGCCCCTCTTCACTGCTGAAAATGTATTTTGAAAGGGAGTGCAGTGGTCTTCAAGGGCATGTACAATGGGGGAGTGTGCCCTCAAAGCTCGATTCTCTTCACTTGGAATCCCTTTCTAGCAGGATGCAACCCACTTTGCTGCTGAAAGGATCATTTCAGGGAAAAGAAAGATTTGGGCTTCAAAGCCAAGTATCCATCCAGCACAATCCTCCTCCTTCTCTTGATCCTTTTGGTGGCAAAGGCCTGAAGATGTGCAACCTAAGAGCTCAGTTCCCCTTCCTCTCGTAAGTCTTTCAGCAAGAAAGTATGCAGCAATATCCAAGGTATCCTTCTGAAAGGAACTGGCAAGTAGGATGACCTCAAGTCACTTGAAAACCTCATTAAGGCTGCAATCCAATCCAATACCTGTGAGTAAGTCCCATTGATTCCAAAGAGCTTACTTCTGGGTAGACATGTATTGGATTGCAGCCTCAGTCCTATACCCACTTATCTGGAACAGGGCTCTGTTAGCTTCAACAGGACTTACTTCTAAATAGAGATTCATAGGGTTGCAGTGTCAGGGTTTATTTTTTATGCATACTTTTATCCCACCTTTCCACTCCAAGTGTAACACTAATACTAACTAGAAGAAGAATTGTGTGGTCAATTAAAATATAAAATATATAATTTTATTAAAAATATTAAATATAAAAACAATAAACAGCAATCAAAATTTGGAAAAATGACAGCAGCTACAAATATAGGTTAATTTGGGAGGGGGCAGAGGCAGCAAGCTAAACCAGAGAGAAGATTTATACCTTTAGTGACAAAAGCTTGCAAAAAGGAGGGGGACTCAATGCAGCAAGCCTCTCATTCCAAAGCCTAGAAGTGCCCCTCTTGAGTCCCAGCCAGAAGGAGCTCAGATACTGCCCTGGGCTCAAACTGGGAGGAAGGGCAGGATATAAATCTAATAATAAATAAATAAAAATACATAAATGTTGGAGGGATACACAGAAGGGCCTCGCCTGCAACCCTTAACATTTGGACAGCACCTATGGGAGTTCTATCCCAGTCTCAAGGCATTTATTGGGGCTTTAAACATCATAACTACCACTTTAGTCCGGGCCCAGAAATGGTCTTAAAGCCAATGAAGCTGTTTCATTAAGGCAGGGGTGGGGAACCTGTGACCCTCCACATGTTATTGGACTAAAACTTCCATCATCCCTCACCACTGGCCATGCTGGCTGGGGCTGATGGCAGTTTTTGTACAACCACATCTGGAGAGCCACAAGTTTGCCATCCATGAAATACATGCTCCCAGTATCAGCCAACAATCTGGCTGCTGCAAGCTGATGAGCTATGAAGTTGGATCTCTACACTGGTATGATAGAGATCGGTAGTGAAATAGACACATGTACACAAACTGAAGAAATTTCTGACGAGTATTATCTTCTTACAAAAGTCCAATGTTAAATTCTGGTAAATTGGTTCCCCCGGCCCCATACTGTGAGTATTGTTTGTATTTAGGGATTTTTCAAAACGGCCAACCTAGTTTTTAGCAGCTATGCTGTACCTATGGAGGGCCCACCATATGACCCACAGCAGTGGACAAAGAAGACAGGATCGTGCTGCCAAGTGAAAACATGTTGAATTTAACTACTTCATATTTACTCACGCCTTAGAATTATTCAGAAAGACCTAAGATTTGATCATGTCTACAATTTTGCAACGCACCTGTTAATTTCGGTGAGAAGCTCACAAGACAACTTTCTGGGGGATGGAGCCTTGGTTGCATTTATTTCTATTATCAATTATCTGCTGCAAGCAAAAGTTGCTGATGTGCCATTTGCTGACCCCATACAGGCAACAAATGCAATAAATATATGGTTAATTATATTCATACTAGTGTCTCTAACCTTGCAGGGCAATTTTCGTCATGTAATTAATATTTAACAAGCTAGCCTAGGGTTAGCTACATCAAATTCATGGGGAAACAAATGTGAACTGGCATTTATTAATCTGCCAGCTGATCTCTAATGAACATCTTTTAAAGCAGTTTGACACATAACTGTTACACGCATAATTGCATCGCATAGCTGCTCTGCATTAACATTAGTTTCTTAACAAGAAAACATAGACATATGCCCCCAATCCTTTGATCCTGTGCTGAAACTCCAAAGTGCATATGGAGCACACCCTTCTCCATTCACATATGTGGCAATTCTACATTTAAAAGGGTGTATATAGTTGCTCCTTTCTTTGGAGTTAATGGAAATCTCACATGCATGGGAATTCACTGTGCGCACTGCAGAGAACACTGAACTCTGACTTCTTAAATGTTTTACTAGGAAATGTTTTATTGCTGTTTTGTCACACTTAACAGAATTTGTTCAAATGATCTGAGTGGATTTGTCCCCCTCTCCTTTTTCTTAGAGGTTTGTTAGCGAGGAAACATTAATTTTGAAAGATCCCGTTGCACTGGCTGCTGTGGAGTGCACAATCTTATATACCAGTCAGCTAACCATAACCTCAGCAACACATGCAATGCAAATGCTCCTTTCTCTGCACTGCCTTCATTAGCAAGGCAAACGTATGACCCGGGGATGACATTGGTACAGGGGATAAAGGCTTCCCAGAAAGAACAGCTACCACCAACAATCTAAGAATCGCTCTAGCATCAGATGTCTTTTATGTGTTTAGGCAGCCAAAGACATCATTGGCTCTACTTACATTACAAGCAAGTTCAGCATGTTCAAAAGAGACTTACCTGGCCCTTCCTCCAATCAAGTCACCCTTTACAATAACTTCATTGCGCTGACACAGATGAATAGGTTAGAAGCTTGACTCAGCACATGTTTGAAGCTAGATTTCAATAAAATCGAGGAAGAACAAAAGAACATCTTTGGAGGGCACACTCCTCTTAATCTCCCATCAACAGTGGCAGTCCAGGTGATGTGCTACTATTTAATTAGTGGGAAATAATTGATGGCACTTTTTCTTTCAATAGGGAGATGTGAGTTAAAATGTACTTTTTCTCCCACTGAAATCAGTGATACATACTGTTGCATAACTCTGGCTGGACTCTGCCCTAGATCACTAACATTTTATTGCTCATACACTCCACTGAAAGAAGGTATATAGGGAAAAGATTATAGTTATTAAAATATAACAGTTAGAAGATCTGCAAATAAACCTATCCATCTAGTGCAGGCAGGTTGAACTAGGTGGCTATATGTCTTTGAGGGATGCATTCCTCTATCCTCTGGGTATGCAACAAACTCATTGTTATTCTCCAGCCAAGGGTTGGGAAGAACTCCTCCCACTTTGCTAGGTGAACCCTGGGTGTCTACCAGACATGTGCACCCTGGCCCCGCTATCCCAACATTCACCAAGGTGAGCATGCCAGGCGCTAAGTGCACCCCAGAGTAACTCCAAGCCTCAGGTTTGTGTGATGACTCCAGAGTGCCCTTGTTAACCCACAGATGCCTCAGGGTGGCTAATAAATAAGTTACATGCCCGCACTCTTGTGGATGCCAGAAGAGATGATTAGTTTTAGCTTATTCACCTCCCACCACAAAAACACAAGAGTTCCGAGAGAGCTCTTTGCAGATCTTCTAGCAATATATCCAACCCCTCAGTAGAAAGGTGGAGACCATCACCTCAATAAAGGGCAGGAATGTCATGTCTAATCTTTGGATGGGCAATGTAAGCCCCACCGGCTGCCAGGATAAATGTTCTTACTGCGTGGTTAAACCCATTATGAACCCTATCAGTTTTATTAGGACGGGCAGCCTCCCTGTAATACCACCTGTTCAATATCTCAGACCAAACAACAATTGAGCCAGGGAACCATATATGTATCCATTGTAGGTCTTCAGTTATGCTTCTAATAAGATCTAATCCCATCTGCTGGATGAGATAATTTTCTCCTAAATGGATTAAAATTATATGTGGGAAAGAACCTCTTGCAAGATGAGAATGCAGCATGGAGGTAAGCTCATTTCACTACATTTCCCGTTGTTCTTTCCACTGACAAGCCACCCTGCTTGATAACCAGAATTGTCTGCCAAATGTGGAGGTGCCAGCCCTCTTGTGAGCCCAACAGAGAATAGAAAATTGGAAGGCCCTAGATTGCCACCTGCCAATGCCTTGTGTGTCCCCTCATGGGGAAGCCTACCAGGGCAGCCACTGTGGCAGCACCGATCCTGAATCAATGTAGACCATGACACGATCTTTCCCAACGGCCAGTGAGACCCAATGGAGCACTGCCCAGAATTGATAATACTCTAGGAAGCCACCATTTTTATGAATGAGGTAATAAACCTGGCCACCAGGCTGCACATTTGCACACCTTTTGATTACCACCACTGGGCAAAGATGTGTGTAGGAACAGAGGATATTACATCCCTTGCCCCTCTGGTCTGTCTTTGACCTGTGGATTGTGATCTGAATTTCGGTGTCACTGAGCTGAATATCACCCCATAACAGCGCCCTCATAGATGCATCATTTTTTTTTATTCGGGCCCAAGCTCACTGGGGTGAAAAACCCCATAAAAGGCCAACCAGGCTGTTGCAGTGAACAGAATGGACTCATAGGCAAAGGAGCATAAACTTTGAAATTGAGGCAGCAATAGCAGTAAAACATCTGGAGTGATGGAAAACTGATTATCTGGGATAGCTGGTGCCAGCCGAGCCCAACCTTTGAGCATCTTTCGGACTAAAAAATCAGTAGTTGGGTCAATGACCCTTCAAGACCATGATTCAAAGGCTAAAGCAGCTGAATAACCCCCAAGTGGATGGGAGAGCAGAGGAAGAGCAAAATTCCTCAGATTCAAGGAGACCACACTGATAAGAATGCCCAGTACTGCATGCAATTGCTGGTATGATGGACTTGTGAGCTGTTAGTCTTCAAGAGTCCACAGGCTGGGAGGCATGCAAACAGGGTTGAGGGAAGTGCCTGATGCCAGCTCCCGAAAGTGCACCATCTGGAAGCGAGAGAGGACATCAGCTACATCATTCTGCAGACCTGGATCATGCTGGGCCACAAAAAGGATGTTGAAATGCAGGCATTGTAATATAAATGCCCGCATCAAGAGCATCACTCCAACTGAACAGGAAATCTGGCAGTTAATGAGATGCATAGTGAACTGGTTATCACACCAGAAATGCACAGTGTGATACTTGAAGGATTCAGCCCAAACAGAAACGGGCACCGCTATGGGGGGAAAATATATGAAAAGGTCAAATCAGAGATGATACCTGCTGCATGCCACTCAGAGGGCTGGTTGTGAAATACAGCACCAAAACCAAGGATCCCTGCAGCATCAGATCGGACCTGCAGCTCGACCTCCAAAAGCATATCTTTCCTCCAAAAGCAGACACCATTTTATGCCTGCAAAAAGGTGAGCCACATATCTCTGTGTGCACACTGTCCATTATTTGTATATGATGGTGCCTGTGTTAAACCCCATATATGGCATCACATAACCATGTTAAGAAAGCTCTCCCAGGTGATATGACTTTACATGGAAAAACTAGATGCCCTACCAACTCCTGATGCTGCTGCAATGTCAGCCTCTTGGCAACCTGAGTTGATTTCAGCCTGTCCCTGAGGGCACTGAGCTTGTCACCAGATAAATATGAGCACTGAGCCACAATATCAAGCTCAATCCCCCCAAAAGTCAAAGCCATGGCTGGGCCTTTTGATTTCTCGGATGCCAATGGGACCTCAAGGTAGTTAGTTAAGTCAGTAAAAGCCTGAATGAGGGTAGCACACTGGGTAGTACCAGCTGCCCCCACAAAAAGAAAATCATCAAGCTGACTCCATAGCTGTCCTAACCCCCAAAGCCCATTCCAAAAAGGAGCTGAAAGCTTCAAACACTGTGCGATTAGAAAATTTGAGCAGCCCATAGGCACAGCCTGGTCAACATAGTATTTAACCCTAAACTTAATGCCCAGCTAATTGATATCATTTGGGTGAACTAGGAGCAGGCAAAAGGTGGACTTGTATCGCATTTCATAAGTAAAGCACCCTTCCCTTGGCTTTGACTACCCGGACATTTATGGCCAGAATGGCATTGCCAGGGACCGCTATGCTACCTTCATTTTCAGTTTTTCCCCCATGGGCATCATGGCTCAAAAGGTTCCATTTTGTTTCGAAAAGAAAGCAGGAGAGATTTAGCAAACTAGGACAAAATGTACTTGAAAGTTCCTGCTACAACCCTTCCCATTGGAAGGGTGGAGAACCTGCAGCCCTCCAGATGTTGTGGGACTCCAGCACTCATCAGCCCCAGTCAGCCAATAGTCAGGGACAATGCAAGTTGTAATCCAATCACTTCTGGAGGATCACAGCTTCCCCATCCCTGATCTACCCTCTATATACACTGGCATGGGACCTCCTGAAAATGATACTCAATCTTCCCCCATTCCTAATCTAATAAAAGCAATCCTGTATTGCCTATCAATTGGCTATAGAGAGCCCTGAGTTTTCACATCTCCTCTACAAGAAGTACTAAACACCACCTAAAGCCTAGACTTCCTCCACAACCTGTTTAAGAAACAAGACAAGATACTTGAAAAGACACCTGTGCTCCTGAAAAACCCCATTGTAGGACCACCATACTCTTGTACTCTTTGTAAACAAAGGCTATAACTGTAGCACTCTTCAGACATTTCTCTCCACTCAAGAGAGACAGTGGGCTCAGATGCCTTCATCCAAGCCCTGCCATTACATTCCATGCAAGCCCCTTGTTAACACTGTTTTCATGTCGAGGAAAGGTCTGAAGGGAGAAAACCTGATGGATGTATCTATGTCTGCTCAGGGTTCCAGCTCATAGAGGCAGCTCAGACCTTCCCCCAACACATAGAATGTGTTGAGAGGGGCTGGCATGGGGTGCAATGGAGGCCTGGGATAACCACACACATCCCACCATCTCTCTCCATGCAGTATCAAGCTCATGGACAGAAACCCCTGAACAGGGCTAGTGAGTCTTCTGAATGCGATTCCAAGTTCCATGTTGCTGGCAGACATTCTAAGTTTTAGAACTCCTGCCTGGGTCCCCAATTCTGGCCTCTGTGAATGCCAGATGATTCCAGAAAAGGCTCTCACTGTGGCTGCATGTGCACTATCCTGTTTGTTGAGCAAAAATGTAGTTTTTCTCAATCCAGAATTGTTCACGCTCATCCTCAACATCCTGCTTTCAAACTCAATTGATTCTAGATCCTGCCATCCACAAGGGTGGGTGTGGTTACTTGATACATATTTGAAACTCCTCCCCTTGATTACTCATACCTTTTCTTTCCTGCACATGCCCCAGGTGAATGAAGAAGGAAGTGGTGATTGCGATCTTGGCATACTCCCACCCACAACATCACTCGGCAGGTGTGAATACATTCCCTGTTGGTGGGACCGCCTACATCTATTTTTATCACTTTTCAAATGGACACTCTGTGGAGTAATACAGAATCAATCTACAATGAGCTTTTATTTTCAGAATAAAATCAGTTTCTCAAGAAGTTATTTTCAGGAGAAAATATATGCAATAGATCTAGATTGTGTGTGGACGACATAGAAAAGCAAGTACTCAGTCTCTGTTGATTCTAGGATTAAATGTGTGTACACAGCCTGTGATAAATGTAGCCTCGCTTAGTGTGAGATCCAGGCTTTCAGTGCCTCTTTTCTGCATTTTCACTTCCTCTGGGTTCTGCCCAGTAAAAGCCTAGCTGTGCACAAGAAAAGTATCTCTCTTTTTTTGGACTTTTTGGGATTTACCAGGAATCCCGTTCTCCCTCTGTGTTAGGTCAGATAATCTCTCTCTCTCTCTCTCTCTCTCTCCTCTTCTCCCAGCATTCCATTTCCCGCTGAATCTCTCTTTCCCCAAATAAATTATCATGCAGCCTCCATGCCTCACAAACTCCTCAGTATTATTTCTCTGCCTTCGGCCCTTGGAATAGCCTCCACAATTAACTATTAAATTGCCTTTTTTTAAAAAAAATACTTCCTTAAAATTTTTTGGGAAGAGCTCTGATCATCATTCTATTAGGGATGAAAAATCTGTCAGTTTCAATTCTCTCAGTTTCTCATTTTTTCCAATCCTAGATTCAGTTCTCAACATTTCTGCACCAATTTGTAATTTTTTTTGGAAAAAAATCCTCATGAAAATTATCCAGCATGTTAGTGCAAAATTCTCCTAATAAACACATTTTTGTAGGCAGTTTTGACTAATGTGCACATTTTAGCAAGTAATTTCTCATCATATGATGCATTTTTGGATGTTATTTTCACTCACAAATTCATTTTTATGCACCCTTTCCCCTAACATATGCATTTTTGTAAACATTCGTGGCTTGGCAAACTGCATCACAAAATTTGAATAAGTGCAAATTTTGAAGGATGGCTGTGTTTGTTCTCACATTGTTTTGGAAACTGTGGGTTTGATATTCAGCTTCAAATGTGAACTGAATCACATTTCTTGCCCACCCCTACTCTCTTTCGTTCCCTGAATATGTTATGAGGGCTTTCCACTATCCAGACATTGATCCAAAGCTACTCATGCTGTGCTCTTTTGCATTTGGGGAAAAAAATCTCGACCGAACAAACAGCAGCCTGCACTTCAGTAGAGTAGGGCCAGGGTCTCAGTGGGAAACCATTCACCTAGCACAGTTGAACTAAATTCCCCCCTCCCATGAAATTTCTGAACAACACCAAGAAGTAGTTAGATTTATAGAGAGACACATGCCCTCAGCAAATATGGTAACAATTCAGAGGTAGGAACAGGAAGGAATATATGCATCAAAAATATACACGCCAGATGGGTAAGTGCTTATGGATTAGGTGACCTCACCCATTCAACTCAAATCTTTCTTCATCTTCCTGCTCCCCTCATTTCTTGTTAGTTGGCAGACATTCCCCTAAATTATATGCAGTGCTGTCTTCTGATATATCTATATCTATACATAGCTATTTCTCCATATGGAATCCTCAAAGGGAATCACTCCAAACATACTCCTATCAAAGAAAATATTGGATCTGCATGAACCCTGAATTGTGAGCCACATCTAAGCCAACTGAGAAAAATAAAAAAGAAGAACCTGCAAAACAAAACTGGTGAAAATGACTATAAAGAACTAAACCCCAAATCTACAACCTAATGGTCTAAATCAATGCCATTTATGTGAGCTAGGTTAATATATT
This sequence comes from Rhineura floridana, assembly GCF_030035675.1. Lineage (NCBI taxonomy): Eukaryota > Metazoa > Chordata > Lepidosauria > Squamata > Rhineuridae > Rhineura > Rhineura floridana. Next base: position 191,269,128 of record NC_084480.1, read on the forward strand.
AGAAATGTCATACATCTAGACTGGCCCACAACCAGTGCATCTGATTGTTATTTTTGCCTTATTTTTATACTGCAGCATGTTCCAAATAAAGACATTTTTCCGGCAGGCCTCTTTAACGGCAAACAATTGTTCAGAAGCAATTGTTTACTCATTAAAATGACTGACAGTACTCCCAAATGAAGCAAACCTCCCATTTCTTTGACACTTGAAGTTGTGTGGGAAGCTCCCAATTTAGCAGCAAGGTGAAATGTATGTCCCGCATATTGCTTCAGTGTAAGTTTTGTTAGACGATGCTTAGCACAATTATCAGGCCCGCATAATGTGCATCAGCAACACTGTTCAGAAGCAGCCTTAATAAATGTTCCCAATGGTCGAAGGGGCTATTTTTATAGCATTATGTTATGCAGAATGTGTGCCCTTTGGGTGAGCAATTACCTTTGCATTCTGAAACATTAAGCACAAGGTGGAAGCCTTTCCTGCAGAAAATAGGGATCTCAGCTGGATAATTTCCATGAATCTAGAAGCCCATTAACGGTAATTAGCCCCACACACTATAGAACACTCTACAAATCATAAGGAATATAAGATTCCAGCACATAAAGCCAGGACAATGGCTTATTATGTGCAGCCATAAGATTTTTTTATTATTTTTAAAAAAAACTTGCTGGATCAGACTAGATTAAATCTCTTTTGTCTCTGAAAGTGGCCATCCAGATGCCTCTTGAAGCAGGGAATGACCGTGGTGTCTGTTATTATACAGCCACGAGAGTGTCTGTATACTATAGCCGGCATGGATTTTTCACATTCCGCAATGTTAAATTGAAAATCCCCCATGCCATTCTGATGCTTCCCATAAGCTCATTTGAAAACAAAACCTTACAAAACTTATAGTCCTGAACTCAGAAACGCTTGCTTAACAACCCTGTCAATTTTCATGGCAATACACAAACAGTCAGAGAGAATCGACAGTTCAAAGTCTAAAAAGAGAGAAAAAAACCCAGAGCCCTTTTGGACTTTTTTCTCTGAGAGGTCTCATAATCTGTGAAATTCATTAAAAATCAGCCATGTTCACAGAGTACATGTAATCCTAATACTGACCTTGCCCCATACTCTGACCTTCATCTTCTGCAAATTAAAGGTTAAAAAAATGCCTGGCTGATTTTTAATTAATTTAAGAAGTTTTGGCTGGAAGCCTATGATAATGTGGGGCATGCTCAGTAAGGACCGTCAGTGTTCTAAAACACTCCCAGCTGCTGGGCTTGGCTAATCAGAGGGCCACACCCACACCAGACTTGATTTCACTTGAGACAGTCATGGCTTCCCTCAAAGAATCCTGGGAAGTGTCGTTTGTGAAGGGTGCTAAGAGACTCCTATTCCCCTGAGAGAGCTCCAGTGGCCAGACTGGTTTAACAGTCAGCCACTCTGATTGAAGGTCTGTGAGGGGAATAGGGCATCTCCTAGCAACTCTCAGCACCCTTCACTAACTACACTTCCCAGGATTCTTTGAGAGAAGCCATGACTGTCCAAAGTGAAATAAAGGCCTGGTGTGGATGTGGCCAGGGACAGCTTTGGTTTAAATTTATGTGGGAGGCTACATGTGTCTGCTGTAGAATAAAAAGGTGAGGGAAACGCTGAAAAGTAATGCTACTGTTTACAATGTTTTCCTTTTGGAAAGGAAAGGGTTTTCTCCTCTTCCCAGTGCACACCCACCCAATCTCCTCTCCTCCCGCTCCCCCAGGTCAGTGTTGGACTAGGACCTGGGAGACCAGGGTTCAAATCTCCACACAGCCATGAAGCTGACTGGGTGACCTTGGGCCAGTCACGGCCTCTCAGCCTCAGAGGAAAGCAATGGTAAAACCACATTTGAACACCATTTTCCATGAAAACCCTATTCAAAGGGTTGCCATAGGTCCGGTCAACTTGAAGGCAGTCCATTTCCATTTTCAAACATGATTGCACAGAAATAAATCCCACTGAACTCAAAAAGTATGCAAATGATCACCCACCCTCCCTTCTCCCACCTACCCCCTCCCTCTTGCTGCTTCCCTCCCCCTTGCCCCTTCCCTCCCACTTCCTTTGTCCCTCCCTCCTCCTCCCCCTCCCCTTCCTCCTCCTCCTCCCCCTTCCCTTCCTCCTCCTCATGGTCAGTTTTAACTATCTTAAGCATGATTACTCTGAAGTAAATACCATTGAACTCTATAAGCATGCAAATAATCAAACCTGCCCTCCCCTTCCCCTTCCTTTGCCCACCTCCAATATGCTCTTTCCCCTCCCCCCTCCTCCTTCCTCCCTCCTCCCTCCTCCTCCATGGTCAGTTTTTCCTATCCTAGCCATCATTACACAGGAGTAAATCCCATTGAACTCAATACACATGCAAATGATCAGACCTGCTTTCCACCTCCTTCCCCTCTCCTCCCCCTTCCTCCTCCCCCTTCATCCTTCTTCCTCCTCCCCTGCTCACTCCAGCCCTCCCTCCGCCCCGGACAGTTTTATCTATCCTAAGCATGATTGCACGGGAGTAAATCACACTGAACCCTATCTGGACAGTGATGACCTCGCCTCAGTTGTTCATGCTCTAGTAACTTCTAGGTTGGATTACTGTAATGCACTCTACGTAGGGCTGCCCTTGAAGACAGTTCGGAAGCTTCAGCTAGTGCAAAACACAGCAGCCAGACTGCTGACGAGGACCAGCCGGTCAGCGCATATAACACCTGTTCTGGCCCCTTTGCACTGGCTACCCATTTGTTTCCGAGCCAGATTCAAGGTGCTGGTTTTGACCTATAAAGCCTTACACAGCGTGGGACCGCAGTATCTTGTGGAACACCTCTCCCGCTATGATCCGACCCGGTCACTTCGCTCAGCATCTAAGGCCCTCCTCCAGGTACCAACCCATCAGGAAGCCCGGATGATAGTTACTCGATGTAGGGCCTTTTCTGTAGTGGCCCCCGAACTGTGGAACAGCCTCCCCGAAGAAGTATGCCTGGCGCCGACGCTTCTATCTTTTTGGCGCCAGGTTAAGACCTGGCTATGCTCCCAGGCATTTTAAGCGTTTAATGTTATAATTTTAAATCTTTTTTGTTTGCTGTTTATGTTTACTGTTGGTAGGTTGATTTTATTGTTATATTCTGTATTTTAATCTTTTGTACACCGCCCAGAGAGCCACTCGCTATGGGCGGTTTAAAAATGAAACAAATAAATAATAAAATAAATAAATATGCAAATGATCAAACCTGTCCTTCTCCTCCCAAACCCCTCCTGCCTGCTCCCATCCCAGTCCTCCCCTCTGCCTTTTCTCCCCTCCCTTGTCCTCATCGTCCTCCTCCCCTCCCCATCCCCTGTGGTCAGTTCCACCTATCCTAAGCATGACTGCAGGGGAGTAAATCCCACTGAACTCAATAAGCATGCAAATGATCAATCCATTCTCAGCGAGCTTGCACAGGATCCCATTTCTTACCTCCTGGATTAAAAAGCAGGGAAATTCACTAATAGGCAAAAAACCTTGTGGTTTAAGAATGTACCTATAGCCCACAGATATTTCTATCAAACTTTAAAAAGCAGGGAAATTGGGCAGCTATAGTGAATGCACCAGGGGAGCAGGAGACCTGACCTCCTCTCTGAGATATTGGACTGCCCTACAAATTTGTCAGAATACAAACAACATTTGAGTTGGTCTTTCACAGTCCAATCCACTTCCTGTGTAGCTTGGAAGAATTTGGTAACATGTGCCTCTGAGCATATGGTGAGTGGTGGCAACACCTGCAATCAGCCCAAGAATAGAAAGAAGACATGTCCTGTGCTAATCTTGTTTTAGCAGAGAGGAAGCAACATTATTAAGACAGTTGATATAGTTCAGATGGTCATTTTAAATATGTCTGATTTCCATTGCAATTTTAGTGAAGTTTCCTATAGGAAATCATTTTCTTTTGTTTCTATTTCTGTGAATATGTGAAGTACAGCAACACTTTGCAAAATTTACACTAAAAGAACTCCAAACATAATTGTGGAATAATGCCACTGAGTGTTCTGCAGAATAGTCTCCACTGGACCTCAGGAGTGTCTCAATTTGCACAAGATAAAACAGTGGGAGGTGAAATATATCCTAGCAAAATTCTAGATGTGCTCTATGTTTTTAATTGACCATGTCCACCTTGCCTTAAATGAAGTAGTTTAAACATAGCAGGCTGAAAACATGCATCCTCTGTTTTCCAACAGCTAGTCATTGCTGAAGTAGCAACATATTGTAATCAGTCTAATTTTACATCAAATTGCAGTTTCAGATTCAACTGTTAATGCACTCAAAATAGAAATAGAACATAACCAACCATTTGAAATACAAAAGGCTGTCTCCACCATCATATGTCATTGACCAATAAAAAGGCTTTGAAATTAATAAAAATAAATTTGACACATTTCTAGGTTGAATAATGAGGGAAATAAAATTTTCTAGTTTAGATTCTCTGTAGAAACATTAGTAACACAGGAAAGAAGCAAGGTAGGAACATCAACAAACATACAAAAATATAATTCCCCGTCTTTGGAGATGGCAGGTGTTGTCACCACTCACCATATGCTCAGAGGCACATGTTACCAAATTCTTCCAAGCTACACAGCAAGTGGATTGGACTGTGAAAGACGAACCCAAATTGTGTTTGCATTTTGACCAATTTGACCATATTGATTTCAGAGAGGAGGTCAGGTCTTCTGCTCTCCTGGTGCATTCACTATAGCTGCCCAATTTTCCTGCTTTTTAAAGTTTGATAGAAATATCTGTGGGCTATATGTACATTCTTAAACAGCAAGGTTTTTTTTGCCTGTTAGTGAATATTATTTCTTATACTTCTTCCCAGCCTTTGTAGTCAGAATTTCTTTAACAGTCCTTTGTCAGTCAGTCAACAACTAAGCAGACCTTACTGTCTGTTAGCATGCATTGACTGGTTGTGTTTAATTAGAATTTCTATCCATGCTCAGATCAGTTTTCCTCCAAAAAAGGAAAGCTGTCCATTGACTTTGTTCTCTGCTATCATTCTTAATTTCAGCCTGGAAGGCCTTGCCTTTTCACCTCATCCATATATTTTTTATCAGTCAATCAGTTTCAGCTTTCTTCTGCTTGTATTAGTTGAGAGTTGCTCAGGCCCTCTTATCAATAAAGTTGAAGATTGACTTAAATTTATCTAACTCTTTTTTTCTTCCTATATAATATTTTTTTAAGCCTCATGCTACCTGTGAATGCTTCTGCACAGGTGCACATGTAGAATTAATGCTTAAAGGTGAAGCAGGCCACAGTGGCAATGGTGGTAGTGAGAGCAGCAAGAGGGGCAGTGGTGATGAGAGCAGCGAGAGGGGTGGCAGCAGTAGTGGCAAAAACAACAACAAGAGGGGCAGGGGTGGTGGCAGAAAGAGGGATGGTGGCAGGAGGGACAGTGGTGGCAAATGCACAGGGGGAGGCAGAGGCTATGCTGCTGAGACAGCTGTGGCCTGGGCAGGTGAGAGACCTGTGCAGGGGAAAGGAGGAGGGCTGGCAATCCACATGGGTGGAAGTGGGAGTGCTGGTGACCAATGTGGGGGAAGGGGGAGTGCTGGTGATCCACATGGGGAGGAAGAGGACATGCTGGTGGCTCACATGGGGGAAAGGAGAAGGTTTGACTACAGTAGGCAGGTTTGGTGAGCAAAGTGAGCAGGGGTAGAGCCCCTAGTTTAAAAAACACACGAAAGCCAGGGGCCAAGACACCACTTCTTATGGTAGCCAATTCCACTGATTGAAGAAATGTTTGTTTCTGTCATTCAGAGCCAATGAATGCCATTGCATGACTCCCAAACCCTTTCAGAAGAATAAGCAAAGTGATAACCAGAAAATCGGAAGTGTGGTATTTTTTTTAAAAAGCATCTAGTGAATGGGCCTAGGTCTTCAAACTATGCTGTATACACACAGCTCTCTTCAGAGACCAGCTTCTCCATTCACATCTGTTGAGCAAGCCAATCTGTGCATGGTGGATGGGCTCCTCATATTGAACTGTGTGGGGATTCCCACATGTGCCAAAGCTCTTTGTGTACATTAAAGCACCCAGGGACTTTTGTGTTGGGATGCAAATGTTTATTCCTCATTATTGTAGAAAAATAGGAACATGCAGAAGGATCTGAAATAAAAAGACCTGGTGCCTTCAAGGGCAGAAAACACTGAAAGATGTTTCACACATTAAAGTCAGCCTACTGGTCCATTTAACTCAGTCTTGTCTACACTGACTGGCAGTAACTCTCCAGGGTTTCAGCCTGCCAGGGATTAAAGCAGGAACCTTCTATATGCAAAGTATGTGCTCTACCCCTTACCTACAGGCCTTGCATTATTCTTCTCTGCTTTCAATATTCCACATGGAACAGCTGTTCCACACACCAAAAATGACATGTGTGATCTCTGTGCAGAAAAAGGGCAGAGCCACTGATATATTGTCTGCACAGAATTGCAAAGAGAATGCAACTGGATACAAAAAAAAAGGGGTGGGGAAGAAAGGTCCAAAGCATTCCACCTATGGAAAAAAGGAGTGCAATGTTTCCCAATTTGAAAAGCTGTGCACATGTGGAAGTTGGTGGTACCAGTGAGTTCCATCATAAAAAAAAACCCTGCTAATACTGTATAAACTGATGCTGTGACTGTTTCCTTCAATGCTTTTCTTTTTCCTTCTATTTCCTTGTTGCTATGGAAACCTTCTTGGTGTCTTTTAATAATAGGCATCTTACATTTTGTGCCTGTATTTGTCACTCAGCAAACAACCTACATTTACCAATATCTGACAGGAGTGTATAACAAAGAAGGATGAGTTTGTGTTTTTGTTGGGGGGGGGGGGTTGAATCCAGAGAACTATATTATCTGCCAAAAATGGGTAGCAGCTTCAAAATAGGTTTAACCAGACTTGAAAGTACAGCTTATGATGCCCTTGAGGTTGGTTCAGACAGCTTTGGTGTACAAAGACAGCTGTGGCAGTTTCTGGACCAGGATAGCCTGACCACTGTTGTCCATGCACTGATAACCTCCAGGTTGGATTACTGTAATGCATTCTATGTGGGGCCACCCTTGAGGTTGGTCTGGAAGTTGCAGCTGGTGCAAAATGTGGTGGGGCAACTGCTCAGTGGGGCAGGGTATCGCCAAAATGTCACCCCACTGCTGAAAGAATTGCACTGGCTGCGCCCATTAGCTACCTGGCCAAGTTCAAGGTTCTTGTTTTGGTATACAAAGCCCTATGCAGCTTAGGACCAAGATACCCGAAAGATCATCTTACCCCTTATATATCCAATTGATCACTGTGTTGTGTAGGTGAGGGCCTCCTGCAGATACCATCTTATCAGGAGGTCTTTTCTGCACAATATAGGAAGTGGACCTTCAGTGTTGTGGCACCTACCCTTTAGAATCCTCCCCCCAAATATTAGATAGGTGCCATCTCTGTTATCTTTTTGGTGCCTACTGAAGACCTTCCTCTTTCAACAAGCCTTTTAAGTAGAGACCTTATCCCAATTTGTGTCTGTGTTGAAATTGCTTTTTAAGGTATTTTTAAAGTTTTTTAAAAGTTGTTTTTAAGATGTTTTAATATGTTTTTAAAGATGTTCTTGTTTTAATATGTTTTAAAATGCTTTTGGTGTTTTTATTTGCCACCCTGGGCTTCCTCTGGGAGGGTGGGATATAAATAAATTAATTAAATAATAAGATAGTGTGAACAGCCTTCATGCTGGGAGCCTGGAAGAGGACTAAGGCACATGCTCACTGTACATGGGAGGGCCAGACATTACTGGCAACAACTGATGGGCTACATTGCCAGTGTGAGGATATGAAGGTCTTACCTGAACAATGGTGATGCCCTCCATTCACGAAAGGGGAAGAACTGCCCTTTTTATATTTAAGGCCTGTGAAAGGCTTTCAAACAGGTGACTGTAAAACATTCCATTTTAACATCCTGTGTAGCCAATGTAATAGTTCAGCACTTTCTTTCAGTGTTGGGTTCTTCTGCAATAATGCTCCTCCATATTCATTTCCTATGCAGCTGTCAAGGGCCTTCCTTCCCTCAAACCCTGTTTGAGTGTCCCTCCCCCTCTCCCACCAGGTACACCCAGTATCCAGCCCAGCAGCAATAAAATAGCATGTGAAGGTAAAATGGAAGCATAATTGCCATAATAAAAGGAACACCTCCTACCCCAGCTATTTCATTTTTTTTACGGCTGTAGTCTGTTTTCTAGTTGTTCACTCTTAGCCAATTAAAGTTAACAGCAGCTTCCCTACGGGGCATGGAAATCAACACATTCTGGGTCTTTCCTCCTCACCACTCCAGTTGGCAATCTCTAGCATATACCAGTGGAAATACTTCTCTGAGATGACACTCCAGAGTAAACACACCAACTGTGAGCAGCAGGGCTGAAATGATACACTGGTTTTATTTAGTTGTTAAGCTGACCGATGATGCCTTATACATCAGGTCTTCTTTTTATCACAATGAAGTGGACCAGAGGCAGCACAGTGTCACTTGGTGTCTTTGTTTGGAGGTTCATCGTTTGGGGTGTCATTATTGATGGAGACTGGTGGTGGCTGATGTCCTGTTCTCGCTGGGTTTCTTCTGGAGTCAAGAGACTCCCCAGCAGAAATACAAGTGAGGGTACCACAAAGGCAGTATCCAGGGTCAGTCCAAAGTCAGAGTCAGAGTCTACCTCAAAACCCAGGAGAGCAGGCAAGAATCAGTGTCAGAGAATTCCAGGGTCAGAAGCCAAGCAAACTGTGAGCAATGCAGGTAAAGGGGAAAGCAAGAGACAGGTCTGGATTTCACATGCCAAACCTCAGCTGACTCTAGGGTTGCCAGATCCATGGCCTGTCACTGATCCTGTATCTTTAGGAGAAGAGAAGGTCAGCCAAGTCCAGGTGTTCTTGGAACTCTGTAATGGAAAAAACCACAAGGTGGAATTCTCCCTCCCCCCTCCACAACTTTTAAAGATACAGAAGACCTCTTGGAGGCCGGGCCTGTCAACCAAGAGGTCTTCTGTATCTTTAAAAGTTGGGCAGGGGGAAGGGAGAATTCCACCTTGTGGTTTTCTCATTACAGAGTTGCAAGAACAGCTGCACTTGGCTGACTTTTTCTTCTCCTAAAGATACAGGATCAGTCTCAGGCCAAGAACCTGAAAACCCTAGCTGACTCCCATTGATCACCTGCAGCCAGACCTTTACTCCCAAGGAGTCCCTCATTCCCGAGGAGTTTGGGCCTGTAGTTGTGTACTCCTCCAGATGGGCTGGGTCTCCATCTGGCGTCAGAGACAACACCTCTCCCTGGGGCTAAGGGGCTGTTCAGCCTCGATGCCAGAGGCTAAACTTTCTCCAGGTGCAGATGGCTCATCCTGGGCCTTGTCACAGGATCCTGGCCCCTCACCTTTAGATGGAGCCTGAGCCAGAACTGAGTTCAAGACTGGAGCCTCCTGGTCTTTCTCCGATGAGGACTTCTCCGATCAGGACTCCTCTGGCTAAGACCTGACAGCTGGATTCATAGCCAACACATTGTTCTTCTCAGTTTGGTATTCAGTACAGAAACCACGCTACTCCCTACGAAGTGTATTTTGTAGGATGGCTCTCTGTGGACATCAGGTAGCAGGGACATAGTTGACAGTTTGCCTCTTTGGAATGCTAATTTGCTCAACATTTTAAAAAAAAGGTTAGGGGTAACCAGACGTACAGGATATCCATTGAGTTTCCAGCAGTGCTTGCAGCACTACCTCTAAGGCTGCGATCTTATATCTACTTACCTGGGAGTAAGGCCCACTGAACTCAGTGGGACTTCTGAGCAGACATGTACAGGATGGTGCTATAAGCTATGAAAGCCTAAGAAAGAGATGCTGTTTGTATAACATGGAAAGATTAAAATCACTGCTTGTTCTCCATCACCATCCCCTAGAGTTGCCAGGTTCAGGGCCTGAGCTGATCCTGTGTCTTTAGGAGAAGAGAAAGTCAGCCAAGTGCAGGTGTTCTTGCAACCCTGTAATGGGAAAAACCACAAGGTGGAATTCTCCCTTTCCCCTGCACAACTTTTAAAGATACAGAGGACCTCTTGGTTGCCAGGCCCAGCCTCCAACAGGTCTTCTGTATTTTTAAAAGTTGTGCAGGGAGAAGGGAGAATCCCACCTTGTGGTTTTTCCCATTACAGGGTTGCAAGAACACCTGCATTTGGCTGATTTTCTCTTCTCCTAAAGATACAAGATCAGTCTCAGGCCCTGAACCTGGCAACCCTACCATCCACTCAGCTCAAGAGAAACCATGAATCAAATCTTGTATCAGCCATGGGTTCTTATCATGAGTCAACTTCACTTCTCCAACTCTACAGTGGATTTCAAAGGAAAAAAGAAAAGAAAAAGACCTGCCTAACCAAAGTATGTTGGAGGTCAACAGGAATTGACTATAGCAGAGCAGGAATGGGCTGCTTCCACAGAAGGGCTGAAAGCAGTCATTCCATAAAAAAAGCTAAGACCATGTTCTTCAGACATGCTCTGAGTCCACCCTCAAGACTGAAGTGTCAAACAAAGTTTAATAGCCATGCTTTTTTCTAGCAGGGTCTGGAATGGTTCCAATTAGTACTGTTCTAAAACATGTCCTCTAATTTCTCAAAAGGTTTCTTCAGCTGCGAAAGAGGTTTCAATTTCTCTCTAAGGGCACTTCAGATTTTCTTATGGAGTACTCTATAATTTTGGTGGGTGCAGGGTTGAACTTACCTTAGCACTGTGGGATGGCTGTGGGTGTTTTTCTTTCCATTAAACACATCTCTAATGCTCCGAAGCCTCCCTGGCATTCTGATCTGGAAAAGCTCCATGTGAGAAGTTACCTCATGACATGTTCTCCCGAGCTTTAACTGAACCATGGGAACTCAGGGAATCCCACAAACATCATCTCCCATTCGCGGCAGTATGCAGTCATAATAAGCAACAGTTTGCTGCCCTTTCACAACACCCAACACAAGCTGCCTGAGATAGCCACAACCGAATAATAGGGCTGACCTTTCCTGAGTTTTGATCAAATCTGCTGACATCACTGGAGAAAACTATTGTTGAAATTCCTCAGATGTTTTGACTGGTGAGGCTCTCTGCAGTTTGGTAGCAATGTTAGGAGAAAGAGAGTGTTGAATATGTTTTTGTAAAGACTTATTTCTACTATTAGATTTGGGCTACAGTCCTCCAGATACTTATGAGGAGCAAAGACCACTGAACACAGTTGGGCTTACTTCTGAGTAAACAGGCCTAGGAAAGCACAGTTGGCTCTATAACATGGGTGATGAACATTCAGCAGCAATATGTCATCCTGACCTAGTCGAGAAAGCCCTAGAATGAAAGCTACAGGGGGCAATGTCTCACAAAGAGAAAGAGGCCATCAAATTGTGCATAAAGCAAAAATAGTTTTAAGAAGACGAGTGACTTTTCTTGTTCTGGCGGCCGGGGGCATATATCACATCCTTTCTGGAGAGTTTTAAAAAAGCTTTCTTCCATGGTTTTCTTCCATGGAAACTTAAACTAAATTTCTTATGCAAGTTGCAACAATGTCAAACTCAGATAATAAGTCGTTGCACGTAGCATGATTTTACCCTCAGTTCCTGGCAGTTGCTGAAAAACAATAATGAAGGTGAAGAGAGGCTAGCATTAGCTTCCTGAATTTGCTTAATCCAGTCTGTTATCTAATCTCCACCAAATGAAGCTGACTTCAAGCAGTGGTGCAGCTAGGCCTGAACCTCAGGGCCAAAGTCCAGGGCTCACAGCCTGAGGCAAGGGGGGATGACAACTTAGAGTGGCAGATAATGGGGCCACCAGCAAACAGACTCTGCATCAACACCTCAGTCAACAAGGGCATACCAGGTCCCACCGGGGCTGATGCTGGTCACTGCAGCATCAGTTCTCTTTTATTAAAAAACATTTTATAGTCAGAGGGGTGGCTCATTTGGCATATGCATGGTAACAGATGCTTATCTAGTTATTTAAACATATGCTATCCTACAACAAAGTGGGTGGTGCTTCCCCAGTAAATGTGTTAAGCATTAGGACAGCAGACAGAAATTCCATATATTTCCCATAGTCATAATGGTGTTATGATCTAAATGTCTAAAAGATGGAACTGCACATGCTCAGTAGGTTGCATCCAACTAAATTCTATGCAGAATAGATCCATTACAATTAATGGGCATGACTAAGTTAAGTTCATTAATTTCAGTGGGACTACTCTGAGTAGAACAGCATTGGATACCACCCAGAGTTGTTATTTTAAATCAGGTTTGACAAACTTATTTATTTTTGATGTTGTTTTTGCTCTAATATATGAGGAATATTGAAGCAAGTGTAAAGCATGGGGGCACAACAAGAATGAGAGATATGTCAATTGTTTGCTTCACAACTGAAGTAATAGACAGAGCCATCTAAAGCATGCATACCATAAGATAATTAAGTCTAGGATCTAAAATTGCCTAGCTATACCATTGCATTCAAGACCCTGGATGAGGCCTGCACACCAAACCAAATGCAGCCCATCAGGGAAATATTGGGACCTGCTATATAACTGACAAAAACAAAATTTGTTCAGCAGTCCCAGGCAAACAGAAAAAACTAGAGGTATATGAAGCTCCTGGAAAGCTACTAATCAGTGGAGGCTAGTCCTTTAGGGCAATGGAAGACTGGCCCCCTACTGTTGGTCTCCCTGCTTTCCACCCTACCATTCCCAATGGGCACCAGCCACTACCATTACTAATACGTGGCTGGTGGACTGCAGTCAGAATGATGGGTCACAAATTGTGTTGGTTTGTCCTAGAAGGACCACCTAAATTTCATTTCACACAGTGAGTTCTGCACTTCCCCAATTAGAATAGGAAACAACAGCCTTGGCATTCAAGATGTGGTCGTGTCTCCCACATCTAGGTCACCATAAAGCAAAAAATAAATTGCCTTCTGCAGCTATAAATATGCTGACACTCGTTAACAATTTGCTGCCAAAAATCTGTTGTGGATGATAAATGCTCTGAATGAATTATCTGTGCGTTGTAGACTCCTTGTATATTATCACAGTAACTTTTGGTGCTAAATATTCCTGCTCTGTACAAAACGAAACACAGACAAATGGAAGTTTGTGATCCCTTTTTCCAACTATCAGAATTCCAACATATGCAAAATCCCCTTTGTGACAAGGTGCCACCATAAGGTCTGTGAAGCTCCTCATTCTTCATTGAGCTGACCTTAAGTTTATGTAAATTAAATGGCTAGGAAACTTGCGTCGGCCCTCACTAGAATGATGGATTCTTGCTTTTCAGCCTTATTCTCAAAGGGCACTGCTGCCATGAAACCCACTGGTTGCAATGCAGCTGCCGTCAGGATTGACCGGATTGTTCATGAACAACAGTTTCTCTCAGGTATTGATGCCCAACTCACCTTCATTTGATGATTACTAACAAAAATAATGAGCAGGCCCACAGGTAAGTGGGTCACATTTACAGCCAGATCTACCTAATTTGTACTTTCCAACTAATATGCGAACTAAAACACAGCTATCCTTTGAACTTTACACTTCTTCAAATTTTGCCGTGCAGTTCTCCAGCCAATTAATGTGTGCAAAAATGCATATATCACAGCAAATGAACATAAAAATGCATATATTAGTGAAATATAACATACAGAATTCATTATATTTGGGAAAATATAAATATTAGGGAAAATATGCTTTGCAAAAAATGCAATTTTGGCAAAACTGCATACAAAATGTGTCTATTAGGTGAAATTTGCACTAAAATGCTGGTGAATTTTCATGATGACGTTTTTTTAAAAAAGCAAAGTGGTGTAGAATCATGTAGAATCAAACTGAAGATTAGAAAAATAAGAGACGGAGAGAAACTGAAATTGAGATTAGCTCATGCCTAGTGTGAAGCCCTGTACCTTGTTCCCCTCCTCCCCATTTAAGCACACTTCCCCATATCACAATGTGCTTCTTCACGTCTGCTCAAAGCGTTGGCTGATATTGCTGGGTAAGTGCAGGGAAATGACATGGGTAAGTATACCAGGTGAAGAGGACACTTCATACAAGATGCAATTTTGGTGGCAGTTTCATGTAAAGTTAAATTAAGGTTGCAATCCTGTGTCCACATATCTGGAAGTAAACCTCAAGGAAACCAATGAGACTTCTGAGTAAACATGTATAAGGTGTGCTGTAAAAGACTTTTCAGATGAATGACTGCCATTTGAAGTGCATTCTCTTTGAGCAATATTAAAATATGTTAAGTTGGAGCTTCTGAAGAGCTCATTGCTCTTTGATTTACCTTGGGCTCAGATGAGAAACACATTGACTTATGTGCCTGAACTACTTTCCATATGGCTCCACAGGAGACTTTTTGTTTGGAAAGAAAGAAACAAACAAAAAGATGTCAAATACACTTTGAATCTCTTGTATATTTGATGTGGAACTTACAAGTCAGTGACTGTATACTGGGGTGGTATTTAGTTCTAGTCCTACTTAGAGTAGATCCATTGAAATTAATGGGCATGACTAAAATTAGTGCCCTTAATTTCATTAACCATGGACAACTTAAAAAAAAGTAACCACTACAATGAGTGAGATCAAGCTCCTGCTCAAATGGCAACACATCCATTTATGTTTACATGTTTCACAATGATTCAGTTTTCCTAAGGTATGGGTGGGAGGTTGAATCCTTCCTTAATCGAGATCTGGAAAATATTCAGAGTGACAGATAGTCTAACACAATATTTGCTGATTTGTTCTCAGCAGAATCAAGAAGAGTTGGCTTTGGTGACCTGGGCAAGGGATATACAAGTAACATAAAGCTCTTAGGCCCACTCAGGGCCAAAAGAAATGTGTAGTGGACCACAGGTGAATCATGTGTCCATGCAAATGTTCCACAGACATTCCATCACATTCTCATTCATTTGCCATGTGTGTTGTTATCATGCCAGCAGTATGAGCAGACATGCCATGGGAATTGTAATGCCAGACATGAAGAAGCTACCACAGTGGTAACAGGCCGGCATCATTTGTTCTTTACACATGGTCCACATCATGAGTGTTTCGACACTAAGGCTCCCTTCCTCCTTCCAGCTCCTGCTGTCTTTCTGTGGACTCATCCAATGCCATTCTGCAGAGGAAGGCAAAGCTGTAGGACTTACTTATGATAGAGATGAATGTGCCTGTCAGTTTCAGTTTCTCTTGGTTTCTAATTTTTCCATTATTGAGTTCAGTTCTCCCCATTTTCACAGCAATTTTTTAAAAGTACAAATAAAAATTTGTTAGCAAACTTGCCTTATTTTCAATTTTTTGCAAACAATTTGCTCAAACATACAACATTAGTGTCATGAATATAAACATGTTTGTGCACATCTTTCCCTAATATACACACTTTTTAATTGGGAAACTGCATCACAAAATTCAGAGAAGTGCAAATGTTGAATAATAGCCAGATTTTGGATCTTGTGTTGGTTTGGGAAGTGCTAAAATGCAAACCAAAATCATTTCTTTGCCACCCCTACTCATGAAGGGTCTCATTTTGTCTGGCATCTCTTTTAAAGGTTCATTAACCAATGAACCAGCCTGGCTTCACTCCTTGCCATAGATTGCAGGTGAACAAACACTGCGCATGACAAGGCCAGCTCACTGACTGAGGAGGATCCCTTAAATGAGACACTGAGCTATGTGGAACCATGCAAGGGAGAGCATGGATAGCAGTGTCTGAGGCAATAGGAAAGCTGCTCAACTTTTGTTGAAATGTGAATTAAATGTGTGAATTGTCAGCAGGCATTCCTCACATTGGCAAAGGATGTGGTAATGGCTACTAGCTTAGATGTTTGATGTTTCTTTGTTTTTAAAAGATGAGACAAATTAATGGAGGATTGGTATATTAATATCTGTGAACTATGATGGCTTCCATGTATAGGAGCCTCCATGTATAGGAGCAATACATCTATCCTCTATTCCACATAGTAGGGGAGAAGTGTGCTCCCTCCCCTCCGCTACACAGATGTTACCACATAGCAGCTGTGGTGCTACACCCATCACTTGATTGGTGCAGACACCAGATCATGCAATCTCTCTCCCCTTTGTTGAGAGGGAATACTCACACATGAGCTGGGCCTGGGCTACCCAAGTCATATCTGATGACATCGGTGAGGTGAAGTGAAGGGGGAAGCAGTGCAGCACACAAACACTCAGATTGCATATGTATCAAAGGTCTGGATATGGATGATGGTTGTTAGAGTCTAGAATTATTTGACCGGTAGCTGCTGGAAACAGAATGATGGGGCAACAGGATTTCCTGTAATCCAGCACAGCAATTCTTATGTCCTTAGTCCTGTGTGGACCAGACCTTTAAAACAGGTATTGGGAATCTTTGGCTCTCCAGATAGTTTAGGACAGCCTTTCCCAACTAGTGGGCCACCATATGTTGTTGGATCACAATCCCCATCTTTCCTGACCATTGGCAATGCTAGCTGAGGCTGATGGGAGTTGTGGTCCAGCAACACCTGGTGGCCCACTAGTTGGGAAAGGCTGGTTTAGGACTACAGCTCCCATCTTCCCCAATGTGATTGGCCATGCTGGCTGGGGCTGATGGGATTTGGAGCCCAGCAATATTTGGCAGGCCACAGGTTCTCCACCCCTGTTTTAAAAGAAGTAAATTATTTATACCCCTTCACAGAGAGTCTGATAAGGAACAGAGACAGTAAAAATAGGGAGGGGGAATCAAATGGAATGTACACCTCATGTTGGAAAAATGATTTCATTAAATATTCACAAGCTGTTCAACCGGTTCCATAAGTTGAATAAGCAACAGGGAGAGATAATCACATGAATTTGGCTTGAAAATAAATGCCCAGGATGAATTATTGAACTGACTCTAATCTCAAAATCATACGCTTTTCTAAAAATTTTGCTTACCTCTTCTTTTCCCCATTATGTGACTTGAGGTACCTAACTTTTAAACCAACAGGTAAAGAAACAGTTGCTCCCCTCTTGCATCACACTCTGCATGTGTGTGTGTATGCACAAACACACAATCACTTTTCGCCCTCCAGAATTTCTATGATGATGATCTGAAGAAGATATGAAAAGCTGATTGGAGGATCAAATGCCTCTTGATGGTTGAAAGACTTGATTAGTATTGTTGAATTAATTTCAGATTCTCTCTGCTGCTCACAATCGCCAGCCTAAACAAACTTGGAACAAACTAGCTCTTTTCCTCCTGCCTCTAAGGGAAGAATTACTGATAGCAAACAAACCTCTGCAATTTAATAAAGGGATGGCTCTGACTGAAAAGGGTGTGTGTGCCTGTGCTTGTGCACACGTGCACTTGCATGCATAGCAGCTGGGGCTGCATAGGCAATGTGTATATACTTACATAGTCTCTCAAGCCATTCACAATTGCACCTATCAGCTGTTTGGCCAGTGGGAGCAAATGAGATCAAATCCAGTCTCTTCCAATCCCACTCCCAAAGAGCTGATGAGTTCTGTCGTCAGGCTTTCATCATAGCTATGGCTAGGTACAGCACTGCCAACTGTATTTGGGGGAGAAACCTGGTGGGAGGGTGGATCTTAACAAAGAGGAAACTGCAGGTTATTTTCTGTGTTGTTATTATGTATATACTTCGCTTTAATAAATATTTAATTTCCCTTCATTAGAAGTAAGGACAGGAATGCCTTGTGACCCCCTCTCCTGTATTTTGATTTTATACCAGTCATTTTGGGGGATGTTATTATCTTTTCCATTAAGATTTAATGGGAATATCGTTTTATCGAGTCTGGAACTAAGTTTGTGGCATGGTTTGTTTTGTTTTTCTTATACCTGAAAGATGCTATAGAGACCCATAAAATGATCATAGCTTGCTTACAGGTGTGATGCCAAATGTGCATCCTGGTGTGGATGTGCACAGTGTTGCTTTCAACAGAATGCCCTCTGATGCCCATATAAATGCTTGGGCTGTGTACAAATAGCCAATTCTCCACTCTGTCTGTGGGCAAAAATACTGGGGGGAGGGAGGGATTTTACTGAATTTATCTGCAGGGGGAGAAATTCTCCAGCAAATCCTCCTTGGTAGGGCTCACCATTAGCAGTGAGAGTAGTACAGCTTCTTTCCTTTTCTAGTCTTCCTACTTCCCAACATCATGTCAGTCACATGACATACAGATTTGTCACACCTTGGAGTGATTCACAAGAGAGCATCTTTTGTCTACTCAACACAGTCAGAGCAGATTTTCAGTATTGTAAGGCAAGAAGAGGAATTTCATCATGACACCCGCATGAGTTTTCTTTAGCCCTTGTTAATAACACCAAGGCTGGTAGAAAACTGTAAATGAGTGAGGTGGAAATGATTGCATTGCAAATGAACAGAGAAGCAATGGGAGCAACATGAGTGGATATTGCCTGTCAAATTAATGAACCACCCCTCTGGAATTTGTTGCAAAAATCACAGATGTGATGCAAATTCAAAGTTTTCTCTACAGATTGTCATAGATATATTGCACTCTGAATATTTTTTTTCAGCCTGTTCCTAAAGTTGCATAAATATTAACTAGATAAAAAAGAGAAAAGAAGATGCAACCATTTTGAATGGCATTGGTAGGGACTAGGGAGTGGTTTACCTACACTGGTGCTCCTAGATCCACCTTTGTCATTTGAGGTCCAGGTGACCTCAACCATTCAGAGTGCTTTTTACTCGCTATTGTTTCTGGATAGAGATCATTTGGCCACAGTGTTTTACACATGGGGGTCCTAAGACTGGATTATTGCAATGCACTCTATGCAGGGCTGTCTTTGGGGTTGGTCTGGAAGTTGCAGCTAGTGCAGAATGCTACAGCTTGGTTGCTGAATGTGGCAGTCTATCATCAGCATGTAATACCTATGGATGGGTGAATCTGTCAATTTTGGTTTCTCTTCGTGTCTCATTTTTGCCTCATCTTGTTCACTTATTAATATTTCAATGTTTTTTTAAAGAAAGCTATCATGAAAACGAGTTTCTCCTAAAATCAAGGAGAAACAAGGAGTGCAAGTTTCTCCTAAAATATACATTTATATACAATTTTGTCTAACGTACATAATTCTACAAAGAAATTTTTCTTAATATAAAACATTGTGTATTATTTTTACCACTACATGAATTTTTATGCACACTAGTATCAATCAAATATTTATTGCGGTCATAGACCCATAACAATCGTGGAAATACCAGTTCATAAAAATGCATATACATAAAGAGGGTAATAATACATAAGAATATAAAATCTATGGGTGTATATGGTATATTGTATCGGACAGGTATGATGATGTTGGGTAACTAATTAATAAAACATCAAAATAAAATATTGGAGAAAAATTCATAGTAGTATGAAAAAGGAGGGTCCATCAACATGACACGAGGTAGAATAAAGCCTGCCCGAGGGCTGGAATTGGGCATTGGGCTGTATGTTTTAGTTGTTACTTTGGCTGATGTCATGGATATGGAACAATAATCTGTATTTCTGGGGACAGTGGGATGACATTAGAATTTAATCCAGGAGCTTGTGTAGTTCTGAGGGAGGGGTTTGGTTTTATCTTCCGATTAGTGGCCGGGGAGCCCAATTCTTCGGGTTGCAGGTAACACATCTCAAGGCAAGCAGAGCTAGTTGATGGCCTGGCTACGCCCGGAATTGGATCATAATGTTGAGGTCTAAGTACCTCCCTTCCTTTATCTGGAGTGAGGGGGCTATTACTATTGTTGGGTAGCGGGCTATGTGAAAGAGATTGGTTAGTCATAGTTCTAGAGGGAAATTTTTTAAAGTTATCTGCAGCTAAGGGGGAGGCCTGGGGGGCGGCAGCTCTGTTTGGTTCGGAGCATCGTTTAGTTAAGCTTTGGTTAAAATGAACCGGTGTCTTAATTATTCCTTCCTGATTTGGTTTAGATAGACGGTCATACAATTCCATAAAGAGAGGCTTTTCATGGTCTAGGCTCTCCTGCCAATGGGGTTGAATTTGGCATTGGGCCGTGGGATTAGTCCGAATGGGGAGCTCAAAGCTGTTCTGACGAGTAGAGGGTGTCTGAGGCCGAGCTCTTTCTTCCCATGATTGCAGGAGGGAACAGCTAATCAATGAGTTGAGTGGAGCCTTATTTACAAAATAGCGGTGAATTCGAATGCCATGGGGATAGAGGGCTTCCCTAATTTTGTAAATCCTTTCAGTGATAGATATCGATTGGAAGGTGAAAATGACGCGTCTTTCGGGAAAGTGTGAATAAAAATGAGACACATGCTTAACGCAGTTCTTGAATGAAATGTTCGGAGAATAAAGTCTGAGACAGGATTCAAAATGTTGTTTTATCCATGTAGTCAAACTCTGCTCCAATGGCGTAGATAAGAAAGTTACTGCCAGTTTGTCTCTCGCCAATTGTAAGTTCCAATTTGAGACGTTGCAGTATCTGTCCGGAAATAGGTGGGTATCGGTACGTTTGTTGGTATCTGAAATCCTGGATCCATTCTCTGACGTTTCTGTGCTGAGCTCTGATAGGGGTTTAGTTTTCTCCAATAAGGGACTTAGCTTGTTTGAATGTTGAGAGCTGGTTATTGAGGGTATTTTTGTTTTGCAGGCATGGATGGGAGTTAGCTGAGTTTTAGTTGGAGCGTTCAGTAGCTTAATTAAAGGTTTAAAATTCATTTTCTTTGTTAAAACCGGCTTAGAGTTCTTTGTATTCTTTGGTTTCTTCGTTTTGTTGGCTCTCCGGTAAGCCCATTGCAAGGACTTAGCGTTTTTTGCTTTCGATTCTGGCTTCCATGTCAGGCATTCTTGAGTAGCTTGGGTAGCAGAGGTGGTATCAGGGGGGTTTAGTTCCTTTGTTAGAAGCAGCCCCAAGGACTTGATCAGAGTAGTGAGAAGACTATTCGTGTCGGCTAGATAGACTTTTATCAAGCTCAATTCTTCAGTAACAGCTATTCCCCAGCCTAATGTCGGCAGGTTCAGTCCTGTCATACTCTGCTGTGTTGAGGATTTATTTATGACTGATTCTCTGGGTGGACACACCTAGGTTCTTGGGATTCATTTATATCGTCTATTGTTAATATTTCAGAGGGAATCTCCTCATCCCTCAGAGTTAGATTGCAATTAAAGCCTGCGTCCTGTAATTCTTCAGCCAGACTTTTACTATGATTATCCTGCTTAGGTGGCTTGATTGTTAGTTGATGGTCTAATGACCAATCATGTTGGAATGGTGGCTGGAGAACATCGTTTGCATTATTTGTTGATAAAGACTGGGGATAGTGAATAGTAGAATTCGGTGGGAAGAATTGAGTTATCTTTGATTGAGGTGGTTGAAATAGTTCAGTGGGGGTTTTCCCTTCCCCCAAGGAGATGTCTAGCTCCTGACATTTTTTCCTCGTAAGGACCATTATGTAATCGCCAGGGTGAGCCTTAAAATGGACGCCAGTGTCTCTATTCAATTCTTTTGGTATCTAAGTTTGGCAGTAGATATATAAATACTCTTATGCGTTATGTTGCAAAGGACTCAGAAGATTATCCCCCGGTTTGTTTCGGTTGTTCAAGGGTCTTGTAGCAGGGAGATAAGTATTTCACTTTAATGTCCTATTTCTCCTGCTCCTTTAACATACGCTCTGCGGAGGGAGGCAGCTTGTTATCTTAGTTACTGCTGCCCTTGGGCTTTGAAGTAATATTTACAATGTTGGGCTGGTTGCCAAGTCTTTAGACATCCTGCCGTCTCTATTGCCAGAAGGCAGGTAAGAATTGAAGGGATGCAGGTTATAAATTAGGGGAGCTGAGATTAGAGCTGAGAAAGAAAGCATCTTACCGGGACCGGGACCGGAAGCCCCCTCCGCACTAGTATATACAATGCTTGTACATGTCACTTGGCTAGCAAACTGCATTGCAAAATTGAGAGACGTGAATTTTGAAGGATTATGTATTTCCGTTCATGTATTGTGTCAGAAAGTGAAAATTTGGCAGGTTCTCCTTTAAATGTAAATTAATTGAATTTCTCCCTCCTCTTTAGTAGCACTCTTGTTAAAGGATCTTCATTGGCTGTCAACTTGCTACCATTAGTATATAAAGCCCTAAACAACATAGGATTTGGTTATTTGAGAAACTGCCTTCTCTCATACTGGCCTTTTGGTCATTGAGGTCATCCAAAGACTTCACCACCAACACATAGACCCCATGAGATGTATTTGACAACTACTCTGGAGAGGGCATTCAATATGATGGCATTCATTTTTGGGAATACACTCGCTCCTGAGATACATAATCTGCAACAGTTGGCTGGTTTCACCTTTTTATATTCAGGCAAATCTTTGGGGAGTAGTGAAGCTGGCTTTTATTCTGATTTTTGTAGGCCCTTCAGATTTGTGAATTTTATCTTTTCTATTTTCCATTTTGTCCTGTTTTTAATATGCTGTACACAGCTTGGAGACCTTTTGTATTAGCCATCTATAAATAATCATAAATAAATGCATCTATTGTATGTACTTATTTATGTGATCACATATTTTGGAGATAGAGAACATGTGGCCCTTCAAATGTTGTTGAACTCCAGCTCCCATCAACCAATCAGGATGGCCAATGCTTAGGGAAGGTAGGAGTTGTAGTCCAGCAAC
Source organism: Rhineura floridana (assembly GCF_030035675.1). Lineage (NCBI taxonomy): Eukaryota > Metazoa > Chordata > Lepidosauria > Squamata > Rhineuridae > Rhineura > Rhineura floridana. The sequence goes on from NC_084480.1 coordinate 191,291,737, forward strand.
ATCTTTAGGATCACATGTCCCCTATTCAATTGTACAGAGAGGAATGGCTCTATGAGATGAATACAGTTCCCTGAAATGTCTCCTGAACAACTTTGATTGAAATGAATCAATGTTGGCGGAAAAAGAGATAGATTGTGCCCTAAAATCCTAACTTACTCATCTGTACTAGGCAGATATGGTATGCAGTTTTGGGATTAAGAAGGTGGAGTGGAACTGGTTCTGCCTCTGAAATCATTGTGCAATTATCAGATTTTGGCCAAGCAGGTTTTCTTCCAAGGCACTCCTGGTGGAGTACATGAGGACATCACATTTGCTTTTCACAACAACCCTCTGTGGTAGATTTTATTTATTTATTTATTTATTTGAGTTATATCATGTCCTTCCTCCCAGTAGAAGCCCAGTTTGAGAAATAATAATTTACTCAAGCCATCTCCGTGTCTTCATAAATTCAAACCTATGTCTACCATTAGCAATCAAAAACATGCACAATAATCCAGTTGTTCACTTTTGGGCACAAATATCAGCAGAGGAACAAATGAAAAAGGTGACTGGCTTGATCAATATTCCCATTTAGTCATGTCAAAAAAATCATCAAGATTGCTATCAAACACTTTATGAAAATTGCAGAATATCATTCATCCTTTAGCAATAACCTGACTGGTTTGGGGGCTTGCATTTTTCTTTTCTTCTTACTAATTCAACTCTGTGTTGAATGTATGCCACTGACTTACCTTCTGTTCCCCGTGTAGCTCCGGAGGATGGAAAATAAGCTGTCAGTTTCTTGAAAAGGTTGGATAGCTCAGATTACATTAAAGTTAAAGGCCTTGTGAAGGAGGAACAGTTTTGAAGAGTAGACTTTACTTCATTGATGTCTTTGCCAGCACTCTTGATCCTTCCACTACTTCTGTGACCCTGAGCAAATGGAAGAGAACACTCCAGCTCTCTAGAATAACTATAATTACATAAAAGGTCTGGAGAGAAGAAAAGCAAAGAGCTCCTACAGCTGGAGCTGTAGTAATTCCATAATTTTGGGAATGCTTTAAAATAAAGGAAACAAACAAGAGAGGCTGGATTGCGTGAGAAGAACAATACCAGCACTGCCAGTCATGATCCTCCAGTGTGGTTCTTCCTGTCCTTCATTACTGTATATGCATGGGAAGCAGCCATAAAGGAATGATGTTGTCCTGCTCCCATAATGTAAGAACCAGTCATTAAACATTGCACCTATCTGTGTGTTAGTGAGGCAACCAAAACTACTACCATCATTAGCTCCTCTTTTCATCAATGTTAAGCCAAGTTCTTCTGATCTTCCTATCAACTCTGTAGCTAGCTTTCCTTGTTAGGTGGGACAGCCACATTTCTTGGTGGGACATTTGGAGGGAGGCGCATAGTGCCAACTGATCTTGCCCCCCCACTCACTAGCAGAGAGGATGTGAGGGCCAGACCAGGTGAAGGGAAAGGCAGTGACAGAAAATAAATACTTTAGGGTGTGTTTGTTAACTCCTTCTTGAGGGTATCTACCTCTAGTCTTGTCCCTGACCTTTAGATTTTCCTTCCTGTTGGACAATAGAGGGAAAACGTTTTAATTGGTTGCTATAAAAAAGACTAAGTTAGTGATTGGAAAGTAATTGTGGAAAGTAATTGGAGGTTTTTTTGTACTAATTGCTGGGTTTATTTTTCTGCCCAGAAACCCTGGAAAGGTCTCAAGTTGAGGTACACACATTGGGAAAATCAGAAATTAGACCTGAGTTACAACCTAGGTGACCAGCCAGACAGCTAACTGTAGTGTGCACAGCTGTGCTTGTGTTCCTCTAGGGCTGTTTTCATCCTTTGCCATCAAAAACTCAAGAAAAAGAAGGAAGTATAGTCACTATGATTGTGAGTATATTGAGTGCTTAACAAAAATAGATACTTTTTCAGATCACTTTAAGTTATTTCTTTATTTTACCCTTTAACAATAAGCAGCCAATCCTGCTCTACTCATCATAATAACTGCAGAATAAGCAGACTCTTACTTCTTACTGCAGGCAAACAAACATGCTTCTTTATTGCTGGCTGGGTAGAGAACACAACTGAAACTGAAAAGGCAAAGCAGAGCAAAGTCCAAGGGGTGGAGTCTAACTCTAGCCCATGATACAAAGTTCTAATATTTAACTTTCAAGGGTCATGTTACTATACAGGCTATTTTTCCCCCAGGGTCACTTATAGGGTGATTGTGGTCCTGAAAAATCCACCCTTGGTCAGGGAAAGTCTTCAGTGAGCAGATTTTGGGAGGTTCTTCCAGATAAGGCTTTTGTTGTGCGCTCATGCTGCCTTATTCACTGATTTTTTCAGAAGGTCCTATTCTTAAATTGCTCCAATTCTAAAAACAAATGTGTTCTTTATGTGGAGGCTGTCATAGTCTATAGTGTCACAAATTAAAAGGACGCATTTCCCCCAAAATTGTGGGGGTTGCAGTGCACTCATTTGCCCCACCTTGGCTACAAGGCTGCTTCCCATGCTGTCATTACTATCCAAAAAGTAATATAGGAGAGTATCCAGACTAAGTCAATTATTTGCCACTGATTTCAAAGGGACATAAGTTCAATTAACTTAGTCTGGATTCAACTCATGGTTTCTATTGTAGACTCTGCTGGATGATGACGACGACGTTGTATTGGATTTCTTGACCATCCTTCACCATAAGGTTCCTGGGTGGATTACAACAATATAAAAATGCAAGATTAAAATCAGTTAAAACAATTTACAAGAAGATTGGGGTGGGTCCTAAAAAATATCTCAGGTGTCAAAGGTCAAGATAAAGAGATGCGCCCAGCATATGTGATGGTGCCAGACACACATCTGTGGGGAGGGAGTTCCACAGCTTCGGGTTGCCGCAGAGAATGCCCTTTCCTGAATGCTTGGAGCTGGTAGAATTACCAAGAGGGCCCCTTCTGCCAATCTTAACACCCAAGAGGGTCTGTAGGAAATGTCTTTCAGAGATTTATGACCTAAGTTCTTTAGGGTTTAAATATTAATGTGAGCACCTTGGATTGGGGCCAGAAACAAACTTGCAACCAATGCAGGTGTTTTAAATGGAACCCCAGTCAGTAATTTGACTGCTGCATTTTGGACCATTTGAAGTTTCTGAGTCATCTACGAGGACAGTCCCATTTGAAGAACCCTCCAGATTTTGTTAGAATACAATTCCCATCAGCCCCAGCCAGCAAGGCCAATGATCAGGGAATATGGAAGAGCCACAGATTCCCCATCTGTGATATACATACATATACATATAATACTAAATTAAATTAGGGGCTAGCATTTACTTTCTGTATTCCCATATTCTAGATCCACACTGAACATGAAAAGGATGCTTTTTTCAAATCTTAATGCTTCTTTCAGGCTCAGAAGAGGAAACCAAAGAACTGAATTACTTCTTTATGAATAAGTGAATAAGGGTGTTCATCACACCTGTGGCAAGAAGAATGCAAAATCTTTATATTAATCTGAAGAATTTCATCTAACTGTGCATAAAGATGAAAAAGATACTGGTACTTAAAATATGCCATATACTTTTTATTACTGTAGTCATCAGTGTTCCAGCTTAATGAGTGCTTTAATACCTAGAAAGTCATTTGTATTTGCATTTTAACTGTAGCCACATTTTAGGTGTAGCCACATTTAGCCTTTCCTTTTCTCTTCCACAATACTGTTCTACACCTTCCGCAAAATAGTGAACAAAAACAAAGGAATCAACTCTCCTCCTTTCATGTAATTTCATTGGCCACATTCACACTGTACATTTATTCCACTATTATTCCACTTTAAACAGTCATGGCTTCCCCCAAAGAATCCTGGGAAGTGTAGTTTGCGAAGGGTGCTGAGAGTTGTTAGGAGACTCCTATATTGCTAATAGAGCTACAATTCCCAGAGTTCACTAGGGAAAGGAACCGATTGTTAAACCACTCTGAGAATTGTAGCTCTTTGAAAAGAACAGGGGTCTCCTAACAACTCTCAGCACCTTAAACAGACTACACTTCCCAGGCTTATTTAGGGGAAGCTATGGCTGCTTCAAGTGGAATAATAGTGGAATAAATGTACAGAGTGAATGTGGCCATTTTCTAATTTCCTGCTGGATTAAATCTACATGAACAAAGAGAGCATCATGTTACCTGATCCCAATACAGTTGTTTTGCCTCCTAAAATATGAGGCCTATTAGTTGACAGCTGGTATGTTTTCCTGGGGGGAAGGTCCGGAATGCAGACCTGTTACTTTTGTTGCAGCCCAGCCCCCTGCCGCCCCTCTCCTGGAGTCTTCTATCTGTCTCTACAGCCAGTGAAGTCACTGCAGTTCCTGAATGCGTAGTGTATGCTTGCATTTAAAAGCTACGCCCTTTCCTCTTACCTTAGGAGAGCCAGAGAATCCAGCAAGGTCAGGAGTCACTACAGCTAATGAGCAGTCTGTATGAATCTCCTTGCATGCTAATTGGCTCCCACCATCTATTGTTATGGGGAGGAGAGAAACAGGAACAGAGAGAGAGTCAGCAGAAGTTAAGAGAGGGAAGTCTACTGGGAAGAGGAGAGTCAGCCAAGCCTGATTTAAGAGGGGTTTGAATCAGAATCTTACTAAAAAATTCATTTCAAACAGTCTCACCCACACCCGTAGCAGCCAACGTGGAGGGTAGGTGAACACAGCTACATGGGGTGGGAGGCAAAGCAGCGTTTTCTCACAGAGAAGGGGGACAAAGGAAGGAAGGCTGAAAGAAGGAAGACTGATTGCAAAATACAAGGTGCGTTGCTTGTAAAGCATTTTTTTCTCCCTCAGTGGTCATCGCTGCGCAAGACAGAACTTCTCACAGCTAATCTACAAAAAGCAGTTTTCTTCCCCTTGTAAAATGCAGGCAGCCACATTCTTCTTAGCCCTCTGCTCTTTCTGTCTTCCCCCACCCTCCATGAGGCTCTCTCTTCCTCCCTCCGCTTGCTCACAGATAATCTGCAAAAGGCACAATCGAGGGAAAAAGAATTGCTTTACAAGCAATTCTCCTTGTGTTTTACAGGCAGCCTTCCTTCTCCCTTTCTTCTGCCTTCCTTTGCCTCCTTCTTTGTGAGGAAATGTCCACCTCAGCTCACCTCACCTCATTCTCCACCCACTCTTTTTAGCCCTCTTTCTCTCTCTCCCCGCGCACCCTCCATTATGGCTGCAGTGAGTCTGTGCAAGGAGAAACAAACTCTTGTCAAGCAATGTCCCTTGTCTTTTACAGGCATCATGTGCAATAGTTCTTCTCTCAGCTGATATGCAAAATGAAGGGAGACAAAACGAAGCTGTGAGGGGGACCTTTCTTGCAGGCAGCAATGCCTGTAAAATACCAGCTTCTTTGTACCCCCCCATGGGGAGGGGAGAAACAACCACTTTGCTAGCTTTATGTTTGGTGCTTTGGGAAGCACCGAGCACAGGGCTAGCCACATCCCTTGTGAAGCGATTTCCAAACACCTGATTGCCAGCAGGACGTTGTGACTTGGGAACCCCTTGCAAGGGGTTTTGATAAGTGGGTTGGATAATGATGTCATGTGATTGACAGGTGAAGTAGCAACATATTGTAATCAGTCTGATTTTACATCAAACTGCAGTTTCAGATTCAACTGTTAATGCACACAAAATAGAAATAGAAATTAACCTCCAATTTGAAACACAAAAGGCTGTGTTCACCATCATATGACATTGACCAATAAAAAGGCTTTGAAATTAATAAAATAAATTTGACACAGATTTCCAGGATGAATAATGAGGGAAATAAAATTATCTAGGTTAGATTCACTGTAGAAACATTAGTAACACAGGGAAGAGGCAAAGTAAGAACCCAACAAACGTACAAAAATATAATTCTCTATCTTTGGAGATGGCAGCTGTTGCCACCACTCACCGTATGCTCAGAGGCACATGTTACCAAATTCTTCCAAGCTACACAGGAAGTGGATTGGACTGTGAATGACCAACCCAAATTGTGTTTGCATTCTGACAAATTTGTAGGGCAGTCCAATATCTCAGAGAGGAGGTCAGTTCTCCTGCTCCCCTGGTGCATTCACTTTAGCTGCCCAATTTCCCTGCTTTTTAAAGTTTGATAGAAATAGATGTGGGCTATAGGTACGTTCTTAAACCGCAAGGTGTTTTGCCTATTAGTGTCAGCAGTCACACCATTTCTGCTGAAGAGGAAATGATCCAAAATGCATTTTCAAAGACTTTTGTGTCTTCCCTATGCTGTTTTATTGGTCCCTTGTGTTGCTTTCAGACATAATCAATGTCTGCAAATATCCAGCTCCTCCATTTGTAATAGACCCTCCCAATAACATCAATTTGAGATTCACAAGTACGCACTAAATATGCATACAGGTATCACAGCTCTTAAGATCAAATCCATCATGTCAAAAGCCATTGTATTTTCTTCTAAACTACTGCTTGCATATTCAGTCTCATGGGACTGTAGGTTATTTAATAAAGTAAACAATGCATTTTTGAGGTCTCAGACTGGCTAATATATATGATACACATGAGTCTTCATTCAGGCCTATGTTTGAAATGATTTTGTTATTCAACAACATAAAGCAATTCATTAGGGCTGTGCACTGTATTCGGCTGAGTCCTGAGCCAAACTGGGCCCATTTGGACATTACGGGGGCTCAGCCAAGCTGAGGTGGGATAGTCATGGATCACTATGGGTCAGATTGGATGGGTCAGAGTGACCTGTGGGTGTCAGGGGGAGGGACATCAGACAGGAAGAAGAAGCAGGTATCAGGTGGGAAGTCCCAATGCCGCAGCTTTCCTTCCTGCTTAAGCACACACACACACACAAGATTGCTGCTTCTATTCATCCGCAGATGAGCAGAGGCAGCAATCCTGCAGGGCACAAATGCTAGTTTGCAAGAGGCTTTCCTTCAGCTGTACTGTTGGAGTCAATGGTGACTTTTGTTTCATTCATTCATTCATTCTATTTCTATTCTACCCAAAACAATGCAATTAAAATGCATCTAAAAATAAAATAAAAGCATACCACAATGAAAACAATCAAGAACATCCAAAAATATTTTAAAATAGTCACATTTCCCCACAGCTAACAATTTCAAGGTTGCCAGAAAATATCTTCTGCTCATGGAAGAGCTGTTACATAGCAAAAGAGGATGGCATAAGAAAAGAGATGTCGAATTTGGAGTAGTTCCTTCCTTTTCACAAACTCATTTGCAAGATCTTTTCACACAGCCCACAAGAGCAGGGACAGAGAAGCTCCGGCTCTCCAGATGCTGTGGGACTCCATCCTTGACAACTGGCAGTGAAGTCCAACAACATCTGGATGGTCACAGGTTTCCCATTCCTTGCCAATAGAGTTTAACACTAGAGGCTATCTTTTCTTCCTCTTCTTATATTGTAACACAGCTCCTGCTACTTTAGGGCATGTGACGCCCTTCTCTGGCTCTCCCTGTCAGGTTCCTACCTGTTCGTGGCTACTGCCTTTCATTAGGCACCACCAGGGACTCCACCAGTCCGGACTGTCCTTTTTTATGGTTTCTCTCTCCGCTCTAGCACAGATCTCAATAGATCCCCCTGCTAGGCAGCACCACCAGTCACATTCTACAACCAATGTTCCCAGAGACCTTGCCTGAGTCTCTCTATCCGGTTACATTCGTGACTGCGTGCCTATGCTGTTCCCAACCCCCTTGTATCAATGCAGATAACTCATAACTCGGGGTTGCTCTGGATACTTACAATGTTATCTTCTCCTCTTCACTGCTGCCACCATTTGTTACTGTTTCCCTTCAGCCTTGGTTATTACCTTACCCTCCCTTCTGGTCTGTGAAACCCCAGCCAAGGATCAGGCCTTCAGTAAACCATAATAGTATTTATTAAATAACATTAATAACAAGATAACTTTGATAATGATCTACAAGCTTATGGTTTCATCTATTACTGTGATATTGACTTATTACTAATCCGAACTCCACCTCCCTCTTTCTCCACACTCTCCTGACATACACCAACTCACACCCACCTCCAAACTCCACCAAAACAACCCACTAACGTCCACTCAGATTCAACTGTCATCCTTCCATTTATACTCTCAGCCATCCAAACACTCAGCCAATCATCCAGCATTCTACTGCTCATTTACTCCCCCCTCCTCTTTCATTCCACTTACCACATATCTTCTATACAAACAGCACTTACCATATATACATTAATACAGGAACATCACAGGGCACCACACTGAAAAATACAGGTTGCTCACCCATATATTGTATGATCATCAATCCTTGTGGGATGGTGCGTTATAGGATTCATTTTCCACAGAGGTTTAGAGCAGAATGGACCATTTTAGGAGCAGAAAAAGGTTCACCAGGATAACCCTGAAGCTGCAAAAGAGGCAGTCATCAAGATGTCATTCTGTGAGGGGAGGGAGGTTTGTTCTTTGACAGAGCCAAAAATTAAATTCATTGTGTATATTTTCACACACATTTTTTGTAACAGTGGACTTTCATGACAGTAAGTCAATAATCTGAAGTTATGGTAACTGAAGGAGTGCCCTGGTATAAGACATGCATGAAGCATCCTTGAGATAAAGTTTTGATTCTCCATTTTGATGGCTTGGTTGTCTCATCAATACAGAGGAATCTATAAAAGTGGAAGAGATTCTGGCCTTAAGGACCATTGAGGAACCAAACTTATTCTTACTTTCACTTTTAAAATTTCAGTTGTGATACAAGCTGAACACATATACTATGACACTTTGCCATTATAAGACCCACCTTGCTTGTTTGTTCCTTTTTAATAGTAGCGGTAGTAATCATAATATCTTTTATAATATTATTATAAATAGAATTATACATTTACTTTAAAAAATCTTCGATGTAGCTTTTCACATGGACTATGTGAAATCCATATCCTCCAACATTTCACAGATGAAAATAGGTGAAAATAGATGTATAAGCAGGGGATGGAAAGAGGAGAGCTACGGATGGGTGGATATTTATGGTCTGTGTAGTTTTGCATACATTCATTCACAAGTCCATTTCATTTCCAGATGATTTTTTTTAAAAAAAATGCATGAAAATTCACACTTTTTAAAACACACTTTCCTCCCACAAAATATGCATTTTGTACACATTGTATGCATTTTGGTATACTTTTGCTCCCAGAACTGTAAAGAAAGGGCCTTTGAGCATATATACAATATTTTATTTTTCTTAATTGGGCTACTGGGAAAAAGGGGAAGGGGGAGGGCAAAAAACCAAGAGTAGGGATGCATAGACATTTCTGGGTTCGCCCTCGAACATTTTCTGGTAGTTCCAGTCCTGGCAGTAAAAATACTCTACCAGGGGCTGAAAGCACCTGCACTCACCACCTCTGTGCTGATGGCAAAGATAGTGTCATATTACAGAGATGCAAGAAGTCATGGAAGATACCTCCATCCTGGAGAAGGACTGACACAGAATGATGATGGATAAATGGTGATAAAAATAACAAGCAATTGGTGAAGAGAAGGAACAGCAAGTGCTAATGTCTGGTAATGTCTGGTCTTGTATAAAAATAAAAATATTTTGGAAAGTTGTAATTAAAGAGATAAAACTCAGGGCACAATTTGCCCGAAGGCCTACTGGTTATATTGTTCAGTTAGGTTCAGTAAGGATTTGGTCTGGTCAGTGGATGTACTGGTAGTACATATACTAAAGCTGTCCATTTTACAGTATGTTATCATTGGAAAAAGATAGCCACTCCAACACTAGGAGACTGGATAAGAAGAGTTTGGGAAATCGCTTATATAGTGAAATTGCTAATCCATATGTGTAGGAGAAGGCAGGCAAATGGATAATTTATTTATAGAAAAGTGGAGTAGCTTTATGATTTACTGGTGTAACAAACCCTAAAAAGTGTTCAACCATATGTGCTGTTGGAAACACTTTTTAAGGATAATAACTGGCATATTTACACTTAAAATTATATTTATACTTTTATATTTGCCTATTTCCACTTATTTTCATTTTTTCTGTTTCTCTCTCTTTGCTTTGATCTTGATTTACTATGCATATTTATTTTATTTTCCATGTATGAAGGAACCTGGAGTGGATTCCACTGCCCCACTGACATGGAGCTACCAGTCGCCACTGCCTAGGAGATTTGCAGTAGATTGGAAAGGGTTTATGACTCTTAATTGTTTAACAATAGGAAGAACAAAAGGCCTTTTCCCACCTAAATTTGGCTGCTGAAATGAAGAAAGCTTGGGATTACAAAGAGTGTGTGTGAAAGGAAGGACTGTAAGTTCAGTACATCCTGTTTCTGAAAACAAATCCCTAGGCTCAGAATGTGCTCAGAGGTACCCTGTCCTTTAATTCTAACTCTATGTCTTTTTACACCTGGCTCAGGTTGGTAGATATTGAGATAAGAAACATAATGGAGATCCAACAAGCCTGAAGTCTGCTTCCAACAAGTTTCCTCATCTAAATGGTGGTATTTCAGTGTTTTGAATTATGAAGGAACCTCTGTGACAATATAACTAACATTAAAATGACTATTATTAATGGTTAAATTAAAGTGCAAAAGGTAACCAAGAAAGAAACAGAGAAACATCCCATCCCTAGCTGGATGGGAAATCACATGTTCATCAGGAGGACACAAGTCTGAAGCAAATGCTTATGTCCTAATATTGTCCAAATTTTGGAATGTTTGTGAAAATTAATTGAACTAAGGTTGCAAGGCTGTGTGTGTGTACTGGGAGTAAGTCTCATTGAACTCAATGGCTCCTATTTCTGTGTACATATTCATAGAATTGCACTCTGACGGTGACGTCTGGACTTTGGCACCTGGTATTGTTCACACTGCACATAAACATCACCAGAACCTCAGCTTTGGCCCTTAAAGCCTAAATCTAAATTAAAATCTACTTATGGAGAAAAGTCTTGTGTGACATCTCTTGGTATCTGATACCACAAATCATCATTTACAAAGTGATGAAATGAAAAAGAAAGTAATATGCAAGAAGTTTTCAGAAATCATCCAAGGTCAGAATCAACATCTCCAAGTAAAAAAAAAAGTTGGGTTTTTTTTCAGGAAGAGGGATATAGGATTGTTTATAAAAAAGTATGTGCATGAATTCTTTTCCACTGAGGAATCCTACAGGTGCTTTTGGTATTCTGAAATTCATAGCATTTAAACTCAGGGCTGGCTCCAGGTTTCTGGGGGCCCATGGGCAAAGGCTATCAGGGGGGCCCTTGCCCTCTTGCTTTCTTCCTCAAACCACACTCCTTCTCCCTCTTGACCTCACACTTTTAAAGTACAGTAGGGTCCCGCTTTACAGAGCTTGTTCTGTTTTTACAGCGGTTTTCGGGCATCGCGCGCCATTCTATTCAATGAGTTCTGCTTTTCAGTGGTTTTTGCTTTTCATTGGGGGTCCAGAACGTAACCTGACGTATGAGTGGGGCCCTACTGTAAAACAAAACCTGAACAGAAAGAATGGGGTGAAACAGGAATCAAACAGGAGAGAGAGAAAAGGAATGCCAAATCTCTGTCTGTAAGTTCATTGGGGGCATTCCTTCCATGGCTCCAGAGTCCCTGCTGCTTGCCCTGCAGCAGAGCACACCATGCAAGGAAGCCTCCTTTTCCTCCTTTGCTCCTTCATGATCCAGCCTGGCTTGGAGCTGCTGCCACTGCTCTTTTCTTCTGCCCTTCTGCTGAAGGGCATTTAAGGGGTTAATACTACAGAAATTAGGAGGCAACTAGCCTAGGCCATCCCAACATCAGCATTGAATGACAGTTGCCAAGTTGAGGAGACCTTCTGGGCTCAGCTTTTCAACTCCATGGTATTAACCCATCAATTTTCCCTCCACTCTTGTGAATCAGATAAAAAGAGAAGTTAGTGTGGGGGGAAAAACATTTCCTGTCCATTGGAATAGGATAGGATCAGCAACAAGCAGCAGATCCCATTATGCTGGGGCCAGTGAGCCCCCCCCATATTCCTGGGTCCTTGGCCAGTGTCCCACCTGGGCCACTGCTGGAGGTGGGCCTGTTTAAACTCATCTGGGCTTAAATGCCCTTCAGTGAGTTTAAATACTCTAAAATAAGTTAACAAGTTGCATTGCATGGAAAAGTATTAAGTAAAGGCCTTATGACTAGCAACATGCTGGAAAAAGAAAAATATAGTATATAGGCTACTTTCTAAAAACAGAAGGGAGTAGCAAAAGAGGAAGGCCAAACGAGAAATGGATTGATTCCATAAAGGAAGCCACAGACCTGAACTTACAAGATCTGAACAGGGTGGTTCATGACAGATGCTCTTGGAGGCCACTGATTCATAGGGTCGCCATAGGTTGTAATCGACTTGAAGGCACATAACAACAAGGCCACCTTTCAATACAACAATTATCAAGGTTAGTAAAATTATAAGGGGGAATTAATATAGTATAACCAATAAGAATAAGTTGGCACCTTAACCATAAAAAGCTTATATAAATAATCAGATCCTTAATGTTTAATTAAAAGGGCCAAGGTCCCAAATCTGGTGGACCTCACTAGATAATTAGTGTTATAATTTAGGGGCCACCACCACTGACAAAGACCTCCTCATGGTGACCACTAGCCTTAGAGAAAATGGAACTCTGTGCTAGATCATAAAAAAGGAAAGGTACTGTAACGTCAAATGCCTAGCCCCTTGACAAGCACAAGACAAATTAAGTTCAGAATTTCAAAAGGCAATGAACAGTGCTGATGGTGAAGAAATTAAAGGTTTATTAGAGCAGAATTTGCAAACAGCTAAAATGAAGCTAAATAGCTAGCAGTCTCTGCCTTCCCTGTCTTACACTGGCTGGAAACCTCCTAACAGAACAATGAGAATTCTTGTCTGGGAGGAGTTCAGTCTTCTTGATGTTGTTCCTTGATGATACTTCGAGGCTGTGTCAGCCCCCTAGAAGCTTGGTCTTTCCTGATGTTATCTTGGAGCTTCTTCAGCCCCTGGAGTTTCTTAATCTCCCTGATCTAGGGGTCCCTTGCTTATATTTGCAATACTCTCTGGGAGGGACACCTTACACCTATTAGATCATTATCCTCATCCTTCTGATTGCTGACAATCATCAGGCAATCGCTCCTAACCCTGCCCTTATGACACCTTGGACTGAGAATGCTGTTGCATTTTCAAGGTTGATTGCTTGTTTTGACTATCAGGCTGCTTCTTTACATTAGCCAAGTGAGAACCTTCATAAGCCAATTAGCTCACCATCCCTTCAAAGCTTGAGAATCCATAAACAATCCCACTTGACAGAGCAGAAGTGTCGGACAAGCTGCATTGTTTTAGTTAACTGAATAACTTTTCCCAAAGGCTGTTTTACAGACAGAATTAAGCATTTCTGAACAGAGAGCCTACATTTTGAATTCTCCAGATTCCAATCCATTGCAGTTACAGTGTGCAAAAGCAATCAGCACCCCCATAAATCAGCGATCTGGGGCAATAATCAGGGGACAGAGGCCATTCACATGCCATTTCTACACCTACTCGTACATCAAGATTCTTCTAGTGATTGGCAATACAGGTAATCATGAAGAAGATGTTTTCTCACACATCACCTTCCCAGATTGTAAAGGGCTTTAAATGTAAGTCTGTGTACCTTGAATTCAGCCCAGAAACAAACTGGTAATATACAATTGACTTTACATGTTCTCCAAAGTTAGCACCAAAAATCAACCTGGCTGCCAAGTTCTGGATCAGCTGCAGCTTCCAGACAATCATCAAAGGAAGCCACACATAGAGCATCTTAAAGTAGTCTAGTTGGGATTACGACGTGACTACAAGTTGTGAGGTTGCACTGGCACAGTAGTCCTCATGCCTTTTCTTACCCCTTATGTGTTAACACAATGGGTGATCGGTTTGGACCACCTGATAGAAAGCATTTACATGGACAAATATTTTATGTCTCCTTGTTTTAGACATTTTGCTCTATTTTCACTCTGAGGCTCCTCAGTTAGGTATTAGGTTACTGGAAGTCTGTGCATCATATTCAAAGTCATCAACACCCTCATTTTAAAGGCACAGGAGTTAATTGTTCAGAAAGAATTATGTGGCCATAGAAACCAGCAGCTTTGCTCTCAGGAAATAATATCCCTTCAAGCAAATTACAAGCAAATCCTCTGACAGGTTCATTATAAACCTCTTTGTGCTCTGGATTTATTAAACTCTTTTAAGTCTTGCTGAGACAATCATTGAACAAAGAGGGAGAAAAAAAAGACAAGATTGCAGGAATAAGACCATACATGTATGCATGCAAGTGTGTTTATGTAGAAGCTTGTGTGAATCATGATTTATCCATTTTTACTCAAGCAATGGAATGTTTCTACCTTTCCACTCTTGTTACATTTTCAAAATAAGGGCATGTATATTTTTTATGTTGCATAAATGTACTGCCTTCAAGTCGATTCCGACTTATGGCAACCCTATGAATAGGGTTTTCATGAGGCTGAGAGGCAGTGACTGGCCCAAGGTCACCCAGTGAGCTTCATGGCTATGTGGGGATTCGAACCCTGGTCTCCCAGGTCATAGTCCAACACCTTAATCACTACACCACAGAAATGCTTAAGCATATGGCAGACTTAAAGACAGAGCTGGTTCACACAGAGAGACATTCCTCATTCATTGTATCCCTCAGCTGATAACTTACATTTGTGAATGAACTCTCACTGATTAGATATAGCTTCCCTATCCTATGATGTTAATTCAAACACACTATTTTTCAATAGAGATAGTTCACACATTCAATGGAGCCGGAGTGTCATCAAGTATTGAGAAATCCAAAGGTGAGAAAATAAGTGATTGTGTGCACATTTGAATCACACCATAGACCCCTTTATCCTGGTCTTTGACATTTATGGTACATATGTGGGACCCACCTCTCCTATTTTGTTCAATGTACACTGTGCTGCTTTTGTTTGGAATTGTTTTACTTGTTTTTATAATTATATAAACTGTTTTACTTGCTTCTAATTGTGTGATTACATTGTTGTAATGCACCTTGGGAGCTTACGGTGAAGGGCAGGTAAGAAATTGCATGTAAAAATACATACATACATACATATTGTTGTGGAAACGAGGCACACAAAGTGATTTTAGAACAAGTCAGCCAAAGGTACCTTTATTATTGCACTGAAACTACAAGCGCACAGGGAGACAACACCAACAGCAGGGCCACCCCCACTGTTTCAAGTGGCTTTTTCAAACTGTGAGGTCATTCAGATTATATAGTCTTTAGCTAAAAGCAAGGCAAATCTTATCTACTTCCCCTTTTCACAGACAATCGAATTTCACAGCATAAGCACAGAGACATATTTAAACAGAATTCTGGCAGTTTCAGCAGTTTTTTTAACAGTTACATTTCTAGGAACTTCTTTGCTCAGTTCCTCCTCACTTTCTGCCACGTACACATTTTGCTGAACTAAAGTTAAGGGCCTGGGTGGGTCTGACCCCTCAAGCCCCCATTTTGCGCCTATTTGGCACAATTAACTGCCCAAACTTCCAATCTCATAAGGCTTTCTATCACCTCCTCCTCATATCTCTTGCACTCTGTGATTCAACATACGTATTTAAAATTTCCTTCTTTTGTTCCGGGTTCTAAGGTTTAGATATTTGTTTCATTGTAGAACTTAAGCAACAGCAGACAAGCATTATTATAGCACACAGGGCTACTAGAGCAAATAATAACATAAGACTATGTATTATGATAAACCCAAGGGAGACAAATATGAAAGAAAACCATGAGCCAATGTCCCAGCTGTTTCTCTTGTGGAGTTTAACTGTTTCCTTCCTTCGGGAAGGATTTTGGCCAGGCTGATGGCAGGAGCCACAGCAGCTATATAATAGGTCCCTTCCCGGCCAGCAGGAACATGTTTATAGGCCTTGTTCCTGCACACAAAATAATGTCCAGACAGTACAGTGAAACCTTTTCCACATCAGTTTGACATCACCCATTGCAAATAACAGCCAATAAGATTATGGTTCTGGTTGCGTGTTACACCATCTAGCTAGGTACTGTATGGAAACAGGGCCACATTATCTTATAATGTAGGGCACAACTGCTATTCCCTAGAAGAAAACTGGTGGCACTGCATGTCCAACAAATCTCTTCTCGCAGTTTACCTGCTAGGTGTGTATAATAAGAACAATTACAATGTATAGCTTGCCAGGTCTCACTACTGTTGAAATCTAGGTACCAAGGAGCTGTCATCTGGAAACCATTGAGGGGAATAGGTATGGGTCTCCCCCCAGATGCATGAATGGGAACATGGCTCCATATCCAGCACTCAGATACATTTATATATTTTATTATCTGAGCCATTGTGCCTACAAAAGTGTTAGGGTGCTCAAATCAGGGATCTATCTCCCTCTTATCTCATTTTTCAAGATGTTCAGGTTCCAACTGTAAGAGTTCATAATCAGTCTTGTTCAGTGGTTGTCTGGCACTGTCAAGCAACTGCAGGTTAATCTGGTCAGGTGGAAAGAGCCAAGAGGAGACAGTTCCAAACACAATGGAGTAGGCTATCATGGTCAGCAGGAGCCAGACAGAAAATAGCCACACCCATGTTGGAAAACGGGATCTAGGCGGTTGGCCACTTCCACCTTTCTTGGAGGTGGTACCGGGTCTGCCAAACAGCAGCAACTTCACGATGTGTAGTCTCTTATACATTCAAAGCAGGAGACCATCTAGGGAGACAATTGGACCCTTGGATGATAAGGGAGTCAAAGGTGTACTAAAGAACGATAAGGAGATTGCAGAGAAGCTAAATAAATTCTTTGCATCTGTCTTCACAGTGGAAGATATAGGGCAGATCCCTGAACCTGAACTAACATTTGCAGGAAGGGATTCTGAGGAACTAAGACAAATAGTGGTAACGAGAGAGGAAGTTCTAAGCTTAATGGACAATATAAAAACTGACAAATCACCGGGCCCGGATGGCATCCACCCTAGAGTTCTCAAAGAACTCAAAGGTGAAATTGCTGATCTGCTAACTAAAATATGTAACTTGTCCCTCGGGTCCTCCTCCGTGCCTGAGCACTGGAAAGTGGCAAATGTAACGCCAATCTTCAAAAAGGGATTCAGAGGGGATCCCGGAAATTACAGGCCAGTTAGCTTAACTTCTGTCCCTGGAAAACTGGTAGAAAGTATGATTAAAGCTAGATTAACTAAGCACATAGAAGAACAAGCCTTGCTGAAGCAGAGCCAGCATGGCTTCTGCAAGGGAAAGTCCTGTCTCAGTAACCTATTAGAATTCTTTGAGAGTGCCAACAAGCATATAGATAGAGGTGATCCAGTGGACATAGTGTACTTAGACTTTCAAAAAGCGTTTGACAAGGTACCTCACCAAAGGCTTCTGAGGAAGCTTAGCAGTCATGGAATAAGAGGAGAGGTCCTCTTGTGGATAAGGAATTGGTTAAGAAGCAGAAAGCAGAGAGTAGGAATAAACGGACAGTTCTCCCAATGGAGGGCTGTAGAAAGTGGAGTCCCTCAAGGATCGGTATTGGGACCTGTACTTTTCAACTTGTTCATTAATGACCTAGAATTAGGAGTGAGCAGTGAAGTGGCCAAGTTTGCTGACGACACTAAATTGTTCAGGGTTGTTAAAACAAAAAGGGATTGCGAAGAGCTCCAAAAAGACCTCTCCAAACTGAGTGAATGGGCGGAAAAATGGCAAATGCAATTCAATATAAACAAGTGTAAAATTATGCATATTGGAGCAAACAATCTTAATTTCACATATACGCTCATGGGGTCTGAACTGGCGGTGACCGACCAGGAGAGAGACCTCGGGGTTGTAGTGGACAGCACAATGAAAATGTCGACCCAGTGTGCGGCAGCTGTGAAAAAGGCAAATTCCATGCTAGCAATAATTAGGAAAGGTATTGAAAATAAAACAGCCGATATCATAATGGCATTGTATAAATCTATGGTGCGGCCGCATTTGGAATACTGTGTACAGTTCTGGTCGCCTCATCTCAAAAAGGATATTATAGAGTTGGGAAAGGTTCAGAAGAGGGCAACCAGAATGATCAAGGGGATGGAGCGACTCCCTTACGAGGAAAGGTTGCAGCATTTGGGGCTTTTTAGTTTAGAGAAAAGGCGGGTCAGAGGAGACATGATAGAAGTGTATAAAATTATGCATGGCATTGAGAAAGTGGATAGAGAAAAGTTCTTCTCCCTCTCTCATAATACTAGAACTCGTGGACATTCAAAGAAGCTGAATGTTGGAAGATTCAGGACAGACAAAAGGAAGTACTTCTTTACTCAGCGCATAGTTAAACTATGGAATTTGCTCCCACAAGATGCAGTAATGGCCACCAGCTTGGATGGCTTTAAAAGAAGATTAGACAAATTCATGGAGGACAGGGCTATCAATGGCTACTAGCCATGATGGCTGTGCTGTGCCACCCTAGTCAGAGGCAGCATGGTTCTGAAAACCAGTTGCCGGAAGCCTCAGGAGGGGAGAGTGTTCTTGCACTGGGGTCCTGCTTGCGGGCTTCCCCCAGGCACCTGGTTGGCCACTGTGAGAACAGGATGCTGGACTAGATGGGCCACTGGCCTGATCCAGCAGGCTCTTCTTATGTTCTTATGTTCTTATGTTCTCTTCACCAGCTGATGCTAGGCTCCCTGCTGGGCTTTGAAGTGTGTTGTTATGGTGCCTAGGAGTGAACATTGGTTGGTCTGGGTCCAGAGGAGGTGAAGTTTTCTTGCAGTGTGATGCATGTACCCATGCCTGGTGGCCTTTGCACCAGACTGCTGCATGTGTTGTCAGCAGGATCTGGAAACGTCCTTTCCACCGGGGTTGGAGCTTGTCCTTTCTCAGATGTATCTTAATGTAGACCCAATCACCAGGCTGCAGTGGGTGGCAAGGCTCACCTGCTTCCTTTGGCTTTTCTTCTTGGACCTGTGAGTGAAAAGATCTGACACTCTTCATTAGTGCTTTGCAATATGAAAGAACACTATCATCAGTCAATTGGAGGTCCAGTTGATGTGGAGGTGGGGACAGTGAAACTGGTAGCCTCATGGGGTGTCCCATGAGGATCTCATGCAGAAAGAGTCCATGCTTTCTGTTGACAGTACTTCTAATATGCATTAGGGCTAATGGAAGAGCATCTGGCCATTTGAACAAAACCAATCTGAAGGTTTACAAACAGTCCCAAGGAGGGGGGTGGGCTGCAGGTCTGTTTTTCACCCACTGTCCAGAATTGTGGGCTAAACAGATGGGGCAAGAGCTGCAGTACTGTTGTGCCATGGAGGGAAAATGTGGGGCTTAACAATGTTGTTGTACAGCAGCAATCATTCCCCCTTTGTGCATGTGTGCCACTAAGTGCGACAGATGAGCAAGGTAGGATAGCAAACTCTTACGTGCTACTAGGCAGCCATCAAGGGAACACCACAAAGCGTCAGGAGGCAAAAAGCACTTGTCCAGAATCCATGCTTCTTTTTCAGTTTCTGAGGTCTGATCTTGGAGAGATGCAAGTTCCATGAGGCTTGCTAGTGGAGACTGGGAGTCTGGAAAATACAAAATAACATGATTAGGAGCCTGCAGGCTGGAAAGGGTTGCATTCCTAGCTGTTTGGTCAGCTAAGGCATTTCCACATGTAACATCATCATAAGGGATTTGGTGACCAACACATATAACAATAGCAATTTCAGAAGGCAATAGCAAAGCATCAAGAAGAGCATTTACATATTAACCATTGCTAAGCTTTACTCCCCCTGAGGTGAGGAAACCAGTTGTTTCCAGAATTGCCCATAGTCATGGACAAAGCCAACAGCATAACGAGAGTCAGTGTATATCATAGCAGACTGATCTTTAGCTAAGGTGCATGCATGTGTGAGGGCTACTAGTTCAGTGACTTGAGCAGAGGGTGCAGACAGTAAAAGAGTGGGCTTCAAGAACTTTGTGTTGACTGCAGACTGCATATCTGGCTGCTAGAGTCCCTTGCTGGTCTTGGAGGCAGGAACCATCAACATGCAGCACAAGACCTGGATTTTGTAGGGGCAAGTCCTTGAGGTCTATGCAAGGTATGGAGAGCTGGCCAGTAACAGTTGAACAGTCATGGGGCTCTCCATCAGAAGCAATTGGGAAGAGAGTAGCAGGACTGAGAACTGGGCAGCGAGTCAAAGTGACATTAGCAGCTGACATAAGCAAAGACAGATGTTGTGTTTTGCTTTTAAGAAGTAAAGCGGTGACAGCGTGGGGTACAGAAAAGCAGCCAGAAAGTTTTCTCTCTCAGGAAACAGCTGTGCCATAATTAAACTGTCTTCTCAAGACTTGTTGTGCCTTGAGGTACAGGGATATCTATTGCTATTCTCCCTGCTTCCCAACAGGTGAGGTCACTTTTTTCGTGGGTTCTGAAGTTCTGCCAACACAGTTTAGACTAATTTTTAGAAAAGTTGATGGGCTGCAGTTTATCAAATTTCCTCTTCAAGGTGCTATTGCTGCTGTCCCGTCTGGTCCCCATCTCTTATCATAAAGAAGATTTGTTCCCATAGCCTTATCCATTATTCTGTGTACTAGAGGCGGCACTACTGACCTTTCTGCCTTCTCCTAGAGATGGCGAGAATGTTCCATGTAAACTACTAGGAGAATGTGGTAGTGTTAGCCATACCATATGAGGAATTTCCTCTGAAAAATGCTAGTTTGAGTATTGGCATACTGCCCAGATGTCTTATCTCTATCTCTTCCAGCTGCTTTCGTAGGAAAATTACAGCTTTGGTTTGGAGACAGAGGAAAGAGAGGGAGACAGTTTTACATTATTCCTTTTCTTAATATTAGGCTCTTATGCCCCTGCTAAGATCAAAGCTAATCTCTAAACTCAAAGCTGAGACACCAGACTAAGATGCAGCCAAACTCAGAGGAAGGCAATGGTAAACCACCTTTGAATACCTCCTACCACGAAAACCCTATGAACAGAGTATCCAAAATGCAACACGAGATATTGCTGGAAGATAAGATCCCCAGGTCGCACACAATAGGAACATGGAATGTGAGAAGCATGAATCAGGGAAAGTTAGAAATTGTCAAGCAAGAAATGGAACGTATCAACATTATAATACTTGGCATGAGTGAATTAAAATGGTTGGGAATGGGACATTTTCAATCAGGCAACTACAGAATATTTTATGCAGGAAATGAGAAATCAAGAAGAAACAGGGTTGCTTTAATAGTGAGAAGTGATGTAGCAAAAGCAATTAGGAGCTACAATGCAAGGTCTGAGCAAGTGATATCAATGAGATTAAATGGGAAACCTATTAACATAACCATCATCCAATTCTACGCTCCAACGGCAAATGCAGAAGAACTGGAGAGATTTTATGCAGAAGTACAGGAGGAAATTGATCACACACCAAAACAAGATATGATGATAATCATGGGGGACTGGAATGCAAAAGTAGGGAACAGAGAAGAAACAGAAATTGTGGGGAAATGGGGCTTAGGAGACAGAAATGAAGCAGAAGAAAGACTTACTGAATTCTGTGAAACCAATAATTTGTTTCTTGCCAACACATTTTTTTCAGCAACCAAAAAGATGACTATAAACATGGACATCACCAGATGATTTGATAGGAATCAAACTGATTATATAATTGGTAACAGAAGATGGAGAAGTTCCATACTTTCTGCAAAAACAAGACCAGGAGCAGACTGTGGTACAGATCGTGAACTTGTCATATCAAAAATCATAGTAAAGCTAAACAAGAACAAAGCAACCATAATGCCAAAATACAATTTAAGTAACATCCCAGAAGAATATAGAGATCAAATAAGGAACAGATTTGAGGCTTTAAACTTAGTTGACAGAGAACCAGAAGAACTATGGACTGAAAGAGACATTATCAGGGAAGAATGCAAAAAGACAATGCCTCTAGTTAAAAAGAGAAAAAGACCTCAATGGATGACTGAAGAACCTCTTGAAATGGATAAAGAGAGAAGGAAAGCAAAAGCAAGAGGAGATAGAAACACAGTCAGAAACACAGTAGGGACAAAGAGAACTGTTACACTAGTTATTGTATAGAAATAGAAGAGGACAACAAAAAGAGAAGAACAAGAGTCCTATTCCAAAAGATTAGAGAAATGAAAGGGAAATTTAAACCAAGAGTAGGGATGTTGAATAAGCAAGAGGGGAACACACTGACTGACTGAGATGAAATAAAAGGAAGATGGAAGCAATACACTGAAGAATATAAAAGAGATGACAGGATGACAGATTCATTCACGGAGGAACCATATGATGAATAACCAGAAATTCTAGAATGTGAGGTGAAAGCTGCTCTTAAAATACTTGGAAGAAACAAATCACCAGGAACAGATGGCATACCAATAGAGTTGCTACAAGCTACTAAGACTGAATCTGTCCAAATTTTGACAAAAAATTGTCAACAAATATGGAAAACTAAACAATGACCCACAGACAGGAAGCATTCAATATTTATCCCAATTCCAAAGACAGGAGATCCCAGGGAATACAGTAATTATCGAACTATTGCGTTAATATCCCATGCAACTAAAGTAATGCTCAAGATTCTATAACAAAGGCTCTTACCATATATGGACCGAGAAATGCCAGACATCCAAGCTGGATTTAAAGAGGGAAGAGGCATCAAATCATATGGCAAACATACATTGGATAATGGAATGGAGCAAGAATTTCAGAAGAAAATCACCCTGTGCTTTAAAGATTATAGCAAAGCCTTTGACTGTGTAGATCATGAAAAACTATAGAATGCTTTAAAAGAAATGGGGGTGCCACAGCATCCGATTGTCCTAATGCACAACCTATACTCTGGACAAGAGGCTACTGTAAGGACAGAATATGGAGAAACCGATTGGTTCCCACTCGGAAAGGGTGTGAGACAGGGGTGTATTTTATCACCCTATTTGTTTAATCCATACGCAGAACATATCATACAGAAAGCGGGATTGGACCAAGATTGAAGGAGGTGTGAAAACTGGAGGGAGAAATATCTATAATTTAAGATATGCAGACAATACCTTACTGTTAGCAGAAACCAGTAATGATTTGAAACAAATGCTGATGAAAGTTAAAGAGGAAAGCACAAAAGCACGACTACAGCTGAATGTCAAGAAGACTAAAGTAATGACAACAGAAGATTTATGTAACTTCAAAGTTGACAATGAGGACATTGAACTAGTCAAGGATTAATACCTTGGCACAGTCATTAACCAAAATGGAGACAATAGTCCAGAAATCAGAAGAAGGCTAGGACTGGGGAGGGCAGCTATGAGAGAACTAGAAAAGGTCCTCAAATGCAAAGATGTATCACTGAACACCAAAGTCAGGATCATTCAGACCATGGTATTCCCTATCTCTGTGTATGGATGTGAATGTTGGACAGTGAAAAAAGCAGATAAGAGAAAAATCATCTCATTTGAAATGTGGTGTTGGAGAAGAGTTTTGCGCATACCAGGGACGGCAAAAAAATAATAATTAGGTGTTAGAACAAATTAAACCAGAACTGTCACTAGAAGCTAAAATGATTAAACTGAGGTTATCATACTTTGGACACATATAATTAGAAGACATGATTCACTAGAAAAGACAATAATGCTGGGAAAACCAGAAGGGAGTAGAAAAAGAGGAAGGCCAAACAAGAGATGGATTGATTCCATAAAGGAAGCCACAGACCTGAACTCACAAGATCTGAACAGGGTGGTTCATGACAAATTCTTTTGGAGATCACTGATTCATAGGGTTGCCGTAAGTCGTAATCAACTTGAAGACACATAACAACAAGGCTCTTATGCATGAAACAGACTTTATAAGTTATTTCAGTAACACTTAAGCATATTCTAAGCAAATCTTAAGCATATTCTAAGCAATATAAACAGGTTTAAATGATTTCAGCATATTTTATGCATATTTTAAGCCATTATCTGGGATGGCCCATTATATGGCTATGCTCTGCATCCATGGTTGGAAGCAGCAGGCTGTTGAATACCAGTTACTGGAAACTGCAGCAGGAGGGGAGAGTGTTGTTGCGCTCAGATCCTGCTTGCAGGCTTCCCATAGGCATCTTCTTGGGCTCTGTGAGAACAGGATGCTGGACTAGATAGGTCATTGGTCATTGGCTCTTGTTATGTTCTTATGGCTTATTGATACACCAACATTGAGAACGTCATTGGTAAAATGACAACAACAACCCCCTCCAGTTCTTCAGCTGTAAGGATCTGGGTGCAGCAGACCAGACCAAACCCAGGCAACTGGCCCAATTAGGCGTGAGCTGGGATTGAGCAGTAGTTCAACCAGAATCGATGGCTCGATTGCCCTCTAGCTATTGAACTCCAACTCCCATCAGACGCAGTCAGCATGGTCAAACATTAGGAATAATGGAGGGGGTATAGATAAGTTGTGCACTTGCACAAATCCTCCTCTAAT
The DNA here is from genome assembly GCF_030035675.1 of Rhineura floridana. NCBI lineage: Eukaryota > Metazoa > Chordata > Lepidosauria > Squamata > Rhineuridae > Rhineura > Rhineura floridana. Next base: position 191,316,159 of record NC_084480.1, read on the forward strand.
TCCCTCCAGGTAGTACATCACGTTGCAACCTGATTGATGGACCCCAAACACTAGGCTGCAGAGTGGAACTTAATTTCTTACTTTCATTAATCCCTTATTACCTTTACATCTACTATTTCTCCCCTCTCTCCCTTTGTTTTTTTCCCCGCTGTCTTCCTCCTCTACATCCATTCCCCTTTCCTTGCAGTCTGTGTTTAGAATAGAAGCTCATTACGACAGAGACTTCTTTTTTTGCTTATGTTACTCTGTGAAGCACTTTACACTGATGGTGCAAATAAGTAGATTTAAAATTATAGGTATTGGTTCCCCTGCTTGCCTGAAAGACCTACAATTTGAATCCCAGGATTAAACATATATGAGAAGCCTGGGGTTGCTCAGTGAATATTAGAAATTATTTTCTCACATGCTCAAGGACTCTCTTCTGCTCAAGGACTCTCTTCTCTGCATGGCTAAATCAAATGTGCAAAGGCTAAGCCGCAGAATAGAGCACAATCCTGTGTGAACCCTGCAGTAGGGTGAGAGCATCCATTTGCAGTGTTAAACTTGGCAAAATTAATGTATGAATACAAATCTTTTTCTCCTATATTTTTATGACACTGAATTCAAAACTTTTTAAAGTGCTTTACTTTTTCATAGCCTAGACAGGATTTGAATACAGTGTATATTATTTTGAACCAGCAAAAGAGCCTGGGCAAGGAGCCTTCTGCAGAGATCAGGGCTGACTAACTCCCACCCACCCCTGGTGTAGATTGCTGCTGCAATTGCCAGTGCACATCTGATTGCATAACATGCATACCCCTATCTGCATCCAAATCCTATGGATCTGGGTAGGTGTCTCTCTGGATGTGAAAGGGGATGTACAGTCACATCTGGGGAGGCCTACTTGTGACATGCAACCAGTTGCCCACAACTATAGCTGAACTGAGGTCATAATGTGTACTGTCTAACACACACATACTCATGGTTTTATTCCCACACATAGGACATCCATTATGGCTCTGTTCAGGTGTTCTGCTCATGGTGAAGAGGAACATGCAAACGGGAAGCAAGACTGGCACGTAGCCTCTTCTCCTAACATCCATCCATACTGCACAAACATCTGAAGGATAGGAAGGAGCCTTCATCTGATTTCTCAAGGATCCAGATCAAATGGAAGCCTATGTATGCAAAGGAACCTTCTTCCCTTTCAGACATTCACTCGACATACATAAATGCCAGGGAAAGGAGCTACTTTCTGCAACCTGATTTCCTGTTTGCATGCTCTCCTTACATGTGAACAGGATGCCCAAATAGGGTTTGAATGTTTTTCTCATCTACAGAAGCCAAAAGAGCAAAGCACACAGGCACGCATTTTGTCTAGCTTTTTTTTTGTATGCTTCAACTTTCAAAAATATGCTGCAATTAGCCAATAAAATGTTGCATTTTTTTCAAAGACACTGGCACATGGACCTGTAATTTAGGAAGCTGAAGAATTTTCTACAGTCCACATAATGGGACACATCTGCTCCCCATCTTTTCCAGGATCTGGGAAGATTCTATCGTCTATGCTAGCACCATCTGGCCATTAGGGATCTTCGGAGAGTAAAAAACGTTCTGCAACCAGATTGATGGTGCTCTATAAACAAATGCAAGATACTTTAAAAAAAATCTTTAGGCAGAAGCAATTCAACCAGATTATTCGGTTCTGCTGGAGGTCTTCCAGCAAAGGCTTCCCAGTTACATTTTGGCCTTGCCAAACATTGGCATTTCATGTATGGAAACATTCGTCTACCAACTTTTGCAGGATTGTCCAAACTGTTGGTTTGCATTTTACTTGTCTCCCAATATTCAAGGTATCAGGCAAACATTTGTTTCCCATTGAAAGTGCAAACCAGCTTGCTATTGTTCATGCCCTGGGGGGGGGGGGGAATGCAACAGTTAAGGCAGTTGCATTTCCTTCTCCTTTCTGTGCAGTTGGCTTAATTGTGCGCTGTCATAAGGACAGAAGAAGAGCTCTGATGGATCAGGCCAAAGGCCCATCTAGTCCAGCATCCTTGTCTCACAGTGGCCAAGTAGATACCTATGGGAAGGTCACAAGCAGCTGGGGATCAAGATATATTTTCTGGACCAACATGCCCCAGGCCCGCAACACCATACTGCCCAACCCTCCTCCCAATGCAGATGATGTGGGACTTAAATAGACCCACCAGCCCCACCTACCTCCCACAACAGTACGCTGCATGCACACACTGCATGTGCGGCACTCACAAACCTGCCATCACCCAAGATGGGGGCATGAACTGCTTTGGGACTCCCCCACCATCATCTTTGGTGATGGCGGGCATTTGTGCACAGCATGCTAATGTGCTGATGTGGCAACTCGGGAGGTAGGGGGGCAGGCGGGCTTATTTGGGGGTGTTACCTGGGAGCTCCTGCTCTGCAAATTGCGGCAGTGTCAAGTTGCTGGGTCCCACAACCCAGTGCTGCCACGGATTGTGAAGCAGGAGTTCCACCCTCCCAGCTTAAGGAGTGGCTCTTCAGGAGCCCTTCTGGGCTGTAGGGGCCATAGACAGGGCCCAATCTGGATACTGGTTGATGCCGTGCCTGTGTATTTTGAAGTGTTCAGAGCCTGTGCATTATTTGGCAATGCTGGCTCTATTATGCAACAGGTTGTGAGGGTTCTGGGCCATTCAAGTTTGAACAGTAAAAGCAACACCTTGAAAATGGTCTTGGAATACAATTGGCAACCAACAAGTGATTACCTCACAATTTGTTGGGAATAAGGATGGATCAGTTCATTTCTAGTCCATAGCAGTTTTGCATGTGATCTTTTCTAAATATGTTCCATTCAATTTCTGTATTATTTTACATTACTTTTAATCTGCACACACAGAGACACAGACGCACATCATGTTTAAATATGTACAATGTTATGAGGTGGTGAAAGGGCTACCTTTTCATACATGCTCTGTCTTGTTTTATAGAAGGCTCAGTCCCTGGGGAAGACTCTTATCCTTGGAGATCTTTTGCCAATCAGAGGAGACAAAACGAGCTAGGTGAACCAATGCTCTGTCTTGGTATTACACAGTTTCCTGTGTTCCAAATAGCAGCTGTGGGGAGGGACTGATGTTCTTCAGGATCCTGGCATGGAGCAGAAAGCTTAATTTCACATCCATTGTGATACCAGTTAAGGATGGACAAATCTGTCCATTTTGTTGTTTTTCCTTTTATTTTCCCCCCAATCTTAAAAGTTCAGTTTGCCCCACTGCAATTTTAAAAAGCCTTCATGACAATTTGTATGCATATTCATGTATATTTCTCCTAAATATATGTATTTTTGTACATAATTTTGCTTAGCATAAGCATTTTTACAAGCAAGTTTCCCACTATAATGCATTTCAGTAATATGCACATTTTTCTATGCATTATTTGGCTGGAAAAGTGCACAGCAAAATTCAGAGAAGTGCAAATTTTAAAAGAGAACTGAGTTTCAGTTCATATATTGGTTTAGGAAATGTGAATTTGTGAAGAACACACTAAAATGCAAGCTGAAGGAATTTCTCCTCCATCCCTAGTCTTGATCCATGCAGGGGACCCTGTAGCATCTATTTAGGGGAGGGGGGAAGATATATGTAAGTGCAAACTGAACAGTTAATGTAATCTGCAGTTTAGCCCTGAAACGGGTCAAGGAGAACTGAACCACTGAGGAATACATTGCTCAACAGAACTTTTATACAAAGGTCTGGTTGGCTGATTTAAATTTGCTTACTACTCAAGAAACCTCAGGGGTAAGGGAGGGAAACAGATAATTTGCCACTGCTGACTATTTACAGCCACAGCTTCTAGCTATAAATCACAGGATTGTATCAATTCAATAATGGAGAACATTTAATCTGGGATTTCACCAATATTCAAAACAGATTGTTAAACTATAACTTTGCCTAGTATGTATTGGCACTTTGATTTAGCAGTTTGTTCTTAGGATCATCAGTAGGAATGATAAATCACAACAGCCTTCTCCAAAGATATTGTGTAGGTTACAGCATCCCTTTTTTTCACGTTTGCAAATGGCTTTCTTTAAATATTCATAAAACTGTTAAATGTGGTGTTGCTAAAGGATAATAGGACAGCCCTAGATATATAGCAAATTGCATGTTAGGAGAGAGAAAGAACTAAATCTCACAGCATAATTTTATTTATAAATTCTTTTATTTATTTGTTTTTCAATTCACATCCCGCACTTCCTCCCAGAAGGAGCTCAGGGCAGCAAACAAATGACTAAACACTAAAAACACATATAAAACTTATTCAAAACAAAACATTTTCCAAAAATCTTTAAAACTGCTTTCCTCTGCCCCAAATATTGTGGGAGGTAAATTTCATAGGGACTATGGTGTTTGTGTGTGTGCCAGAGGGTGAGAGGGTTAAATACTCTCTTTCCCCTTGCTACTTTCCCAGTCATTTCCAATTTAAATATTGTAGTTCCCCTGGTGTGGACAATTATCCTGAACCACCATTCTGCCCAGTTCTGATATACTATCTATTGCACATAGGATATCATGTGTGATGATGAGCATATATGTAATTTGGATGAAGTCAGTAAAGCTATTAATCAAATGAAGAATAACAAAGCTAGTGGACCTGATGGGATTCCTGCTGAAGTCTTTAAACAAGGTGGCCCTGAACTTACACAACAACTTCATAAGCTCATTGAAAAAATCTGGATGGGGGAGGAGATCCTGGAAGACTTTAGGGATGCCATAATTATCATTCTTTTCAAGAAGGGTGATAGAACAGATTGTGGGAACTACTGAGGTATCTCCCTTCTTGCTACTGCAGGTAAAATCCTTGCAAGGATCCTCACATATCGCCTCCTACCTATCTCAGAAGACATCCTCACTGAATCCCAAAATGGTTTCCACCCTTCCAGGGGGACAGTGGACATGATCTTCACTGCACGACAGCTTCAAAAAAAATGCAGGGAGCAAAACCGACCTGTGTATATGGCGTTTATTGATCTGACTAAGACCTTTGATACTGTAAATCGAACTGCTCTCTGGACCATCCTTCTGAAAATTGGATGCCCTGATGAATTTGTGAATATTTTGTGACTCCTCCATGACAACATGACAGCGACAATTTTGGATAACAATGGCTCTCAAAATGATCCATTCATAGTGGGATCAGGCATCAAACAGGGATGTGTCATTGCTCTGACCTTATTTGCTATTTTCATTGCCATGATTCTATACCTTGTTGAGGGAAAACTTCCCACTGGTGTGGAAATCACATATCAAACAGATGGAAAGCTTTTTAATCTCAGTTGGCTGAAAGCAAAAAGTAAGGTAATTACAACCTCTGTCTTAGAACTTCAATATGCCGATGATAATGTAGTCTTCACACATTCAGAGGAAGATCTTCAAACTATCCTAAATGTCTTTGCAGAAGCATATGAAAAGCTTGGCCTCTCGCTTAACATAAAAAAACCAAAGTGCTTCATCAGCAAGTGCGAACCAATCCCTCTGTAGCACCATCAATCCAGCTTAATGGTGTGGCGCTGGAGAATGTCGATCACTTTTCTTATCTTGGCAGCCATCTCTCTGTAAAAGCTGATATCGGCGCTGAAATTTAGCATTGTCTGAGCTCTGCGAGTGCCGCATTCTCCCGAATGAAGCGTAGAGTGTTTGAGGATTGGGATATTTGCAGGGAGACCAAAATGTTTATTTACAAAGCCATTGTACTACCGACCTTACTGTACGCCTGTGAAACATGGACCATCTATAAACGGCACTCCCAACTTCTTGAAAGATTCCACCAACGCTGCCTCCGGAAAATTCTGCAAATTACTTGGGAAGATAGGCGAACTAATGTTAGCGTATTGGAAGAAGCAAAGACCACCAATCAATCAATCAATCTTTATTGATACGGTCATAGACCAAAAGACATTTATAAATAAAACTACATACATTTATAATAAAATAAATGTTGAAACAATGATCCTCCAACATCAACTTCGCTGGGCCGGCCATGTTTTTCGAATGTCTGATCACCGTCTTCCAAAGCAGCTACTTTACTCCCAACTTAAGGATGGAAAATGGAATATTGGTGGACAGCAAAAGAGGTTTAAATATGTTCTCAAAGCTAATCTAAAAAAAAGTGACATAAGCATAGAGAACTGGGAAACCTTGGCCCATGAGAGTCCAAATTGGAGGTCGGCCATTATCAAAGGTGCTATGGACTTTGAAGAAGTACGGGTACAGGGCGAAAGGGACAAACGAGCTAAGCTTTGCACGTCAAGCAAATCCTCATCATGACCATCTTCCATCTGGAAACCTATGTCCTCACTCTGGGAGGCTGTGTGGATCCAGAATTGCCCTCCACAGTCACTTACGGACCCACCGTTAAAGACCCTATCTTGGAAGATAATCTTACTCGGCCACGAGTGATCGCCGATGATGAATGATATGTACATATATACTAGGGGTGAGCATGTGCCCCAAAATATGCCTTGTATCTGTATCTGTGTGTCCCTGAGTTGTCCTGTGCACTCTTTGCTTCAATCTGTAATTTGAGCTGTGAGCTGCCTTGTATAAAATAAATCTCAGTGTTCCCATTCACTCTAATGGGGAGTTAAAAAGGTCTATTTTTCCTCATTTAGTAAAAGTGGATGAAATTTAGAGGCACAGGCATCCCTCCAGAGTAGATTAGGCCTGCCAAATTGCAGGCAAATAAGTATAGGAGCTTTTTCTGGGGGAAGGAAAAGGGATTAACTTTCCTTCATAATCCCTTATGGGGTTTGTCTTTTGCCCTTTCTTACCTTAAAATAATTAAGAGGCTGCTGACTGGTATGTATTCTTGCTTGTTCATTTTTAAAAAACTTTGCTACTTCATACTGGCCTTTATTTTCTGGTGTTTGTGTTCTGACTTACAAGCCTCAAACAGGACTTACAAAGTGAAATTGTCAAAAATGTTGCCTACAGAGTTCTGATGTTTTTCTTCTTAAAGCAGAGCAACATAGGATAACTTTATTTGTCTAAAAAAATCATCCACTGTTTAACAAAGAAGCTTTCCAGAGCAATTCAGTGCTCTGCAGGCAACATTTTGAACAGCCTCATTTTTTTTGCAAAGTCCATGAACCCTACATGGGACAGAAATGTACAGAACCAACAGAGCAACACAAAGCTGGGGTGTGGGGCTGATCTGACTGTAGAGTGCTTGTATTGACATCATACTTTGACCCATGGTGGTGATGGAAAGACCACTGAGTCACCCAAATTTCCCTCATTATTTGGCCCACTCACAAAGCTGGTGCACACCCCTAATATATACCTACATGTCCGTGCCACGTGGCTGCAATTAGTCTGCTGCAAAAAGAAGTGAACAGACAGATCAATTGGATAAAGTGTATATGTATATGTGCTGATCAAGTGTGATGCTGCAGTTTATAAGGTACAGCCTAGGAAACACTCCTTCATCCCACTTCATGTAGAATCTACATACTAGGGGGCAATCCATGAAACGGCCCGAAGATTTACTCCTTCACCCACCACATTAACATCTATGTGCCAGGGAGCATTGTGTGAACCAGTCCTAAAGTAGTAAGATGTGTAACAAAAGCTTCATATCCTCCTAGGTCTTAACCTATTATGTGTTGTTCACTGAACTCTCTAGGCCTCTCCATCATCTTCCATCACTATGTCTTAGGATCCTCCTGCATTTTCTTCAATATCCTGTTTGAACCATAACGGCGGAGCAGCATGCGATCACACAAGGACAATGCTATCAGTGCCATCATATTAAATGAAACCCACTGTACAAACCTTCGAAAGATCATTAGCTTTATTCTAAAAGGCAATTTCATAGCAATGCTTTTTATTCATTGTTGCCAGAGATAGTAGTTGTGTTGTCTAGATTACTCCCTTCTCGAGTTTCATTTGGCTGGTTCATTTTTTAAATGGAAGGTATTTATTAACATGGGATTCAGTATCATAACTAATGTCAAGAAAAAAACCACACTAATGGTTTTTTAGGGGAGGGGAGTTCTAGCCCAATAGGATTTCCAATATATGGTTGGCTGATAACTTAACCTGATAAAATTTATGTCTGTGGTGTAAGATGAAGTGTGCTTGACAATACCCAAACACCCAGAGCTAGAAAACATTTATTCAGAGGAGGCAGAATTTTTCTTTGCAGTAAAAGTTTGCATCTTCCCCTGCATCTTGAATAAACACACAATTTCTGTTCCTTTAATAAGCTATGGTTTTTATTTTCAATTATAAACAGTAATAACTATCTTTCAAAATAAAAAATGTCATGAAAATATTGTAAACTGGCTAGAAAAAAAGTTTATTACAGTTGAGAATGAACATTAACAGTTTTGAGGAGTATTTTTTAACCCTGTTAAAAAGCCTGCAAGAAAACTGTCCTTGGTTAGAGATATGTCCCCAAACAATATTATGTGGTTTGTGCCAACCAGTTGACACCCCCACAGATATTTAATTTCTGCTGTGCTGTGGACCCCACAACAGAACTTCCCATGGCTGTTGCACTGTCAGCTGGTTTTCTTATCTTATACCCTATTGCAGGGGTTCCCAACCTTTATGAGTATGGGACCCCCTTTGTAAGCTCAAAAAAATTCATGACCCCCCGCCCCATGCTAATTGTAATTTTAGTCTCTGTTAATTGAAAAAATGGTGTGTGGCAAACTCATATCTCCAAATATCCCCTTCCATTAAAAGATTGCTGCAGACAGGGAGCTTCTGCTTTCTTTTCTTAATGCAAAGGTCCTATCCAATTGGTATTCCCCTCCTGCCCAGTCTGAAGATGTACAGTCCTGTCTCCCAACACCAGTGGGTTACAGTGCTGGATTACAAACCAGGTTGAAATCCCCACCCAGCCATGAAGCCCACTGGGTGACCTTGGACCAAACACAGTCTCTCACCCTGACCTATCTCACAGCATTGGTGTAAGAATAAAATGGAAAGGGGGGGAACCATGTGCACCACCTTGAACAACTTGGAGGAAAGGTGGGATATAAATGCAATAATAATTAAATAAATACATTGCTGCTGCAAGACCAAGAGTCCAGCCTCAGCCAACCTGCTGATCTTTTTTTCTTTTCTTTTATTAAATAATAATCAGGAAGTAGCAATGTTCTGGTGATGGGGATGCTAGATTGTGCACTGCAGATGACAAGATGCACAGATTGAGGAGGGGGGTTAGTGCTTTCAAGCGTTGGGATGATAATCAAAAATGATGACTTGGTTAGTATGCACTTGGAGAATGAAAGCGGAACAGAAGACAGATCACCACATGCACACACACAAACACACTCAACGTTCCTGCAAGCATCTGCAGGTGTGCATGCAGAAGGGGAAAGCTCTCAACTGCTGCAGCATCTTGGAGAGAGAAATTGGGGCTGGAGTGTAGGGAGAAGGAAGGAGGGACGCTGGCACAAACAGCCTCAGAAATGGAGGGTGAGCAAGTCCTGCACTTCCTCACTGTTTCTTGGCCCTGTCTGGGCTGAAGGAGAGATCTTGGCAGCCTCACAAATAAGAATAATATTTAAATGGAGGTGATAGCAAAGCAGGAGTCAAGAAAGGCAGGCAGGCCAGCTGCCAGGAAGGAAGGGGGAAACAGCCTTCCTTGCAGCCTTGCTTCTTTTTGCTTCATGAAAAGCCGTCTCCTCTCATTCTGAGCGAGGGTGTTATCAGCAGTGGCAGTGCGAGGAGATGGGAGTCAGCAATAGTAATCCCCCCTTCTTCCGAGTAGCTCCACCCTCAGCCTCCTTCGGCATCTGCCACATGTTTTATAGGCAGACACCTGCCCTCAACGTACCTGAAAGACACTCTGCAGCTTCAGACAAAGTCCTCCCCTCTGGTTTGGAGCAAGGGGGAGGTGCCATCTGCAGCAGCAGTGGGGAGCAGACAGCATCCAGGGACAGAAGACTTTAAAAAAAATCATTTATTTACTGTTCACACACACACACACAGATTACTTCACACACATCCTGGGGGTCACGGCCTCCAAGTTGGGAACCACTACCCTATTGCAAAGATGGCAGCATCTAGTTGTTCCAAAAGAATAAGAGCTTTCTGAAGCAAATGTTTAGCCAGCTCAGTGCTGGTGAAGAAGTTGTCCCCAACTACATTCCTACAACTGTTGTACCATGGTTCTGCCAGCTTGGTAACAACACTGTAACCAAGCTGGTTTTCCTGTGTCCCGTGCTTGCCAAGGTAGATGTCACCCTTCAAAGAGAATGCCCAGGGCATTTCAAAGTACACTCACCCAACCCATGAGGGATGCTTGGAATCAGGTCTGGATGGATGCAGATTAGCTACATCCCTTCCCTTCCCACCCCAGCATCTCCCAGAAAATGGGGCTAGGGGAATAGCCTGGGCAAAGAAAGGAGTTTCTCTCCTTGGAGTGCCATAAAGGGGGTGGGGGTGTTCCTAACACTTTCCTGGGATTTATAATATACACCATTTGTAAAACAAAACTTATTTTGCTTGTAGAATTCTTTTTTCCCAAGAGCCAAAGGTGTATACCTCTGCAACAACCTTGGGGATATGATTGCAAGTTTGTTTACTGCTTTGTCTTCCAGTAGTATAGTGGCAAATTCAGAAGAGCAGGGTCCCTTCATGATAGTCACAGCCACACACACCCTTTTTTGCTCCTGGGATGAGAATGAGATCCTTGCTAAAACCTTCTCCCACAACAGATATCTCTAGAAGCCAATCAGCATGAAAGTGAAGTGTTAGCTATTGAGAAGAGTCTTCTCAGTGACTGACTCACCTCCTTTCACTCTGATCAGCTCCAATCAGCAGGAGAGGACAGGAAGCATGTTAGAAAACTCTTCTCAGTGACTAACACATTCCCTTTTCATGTTGATTGGTTTGTAGGGTGCAGGAGACAAAGGGACCCTGCTCCCAAAAAAGTAGGGGGACTAAGACCGCCCCGAGACCCTAGATGACTACACCCCTGCTTGTGATTGCAACCTTGTCTGCTTGAGAAGGGAAATTTAACTTCCATGCCATTTGTTGTCCTGACACTGGCCATTTTTCTATGAAAAAAAAGCATGGGATGTTTTACTACCCCAATCCACTAACATTGGCTGGGGCGTAAATACATGCCAATGGTTAAATTCAATGCATTTCTGGAACATTTGATAATGCAGATGAATATTTTTTTTTTGTTTCCAGGAAGAAAACATTAATTGGTAACTGGTTGAAATTTGGGGATATTATATGGGTGACGATTTGTGACAATGCCCTAGAAAGACTTCCCTGTTGGTCTACTTATGTGTAAATTGCACAACAAAAATTGCTTCTTGAGTATGTTTTTACCCTACAAAATTGGATGAAGGACTGGATGAGCTTATCCACTATGAGACCCACAAATAACTTCAAAAAGACAAAAATAATCTAAGACCAATTTCATACCATGAATGCCACATCTTGCCATTCAGGCAGAGATGATTTGCCTTGTCCCACTTGAGGCTGGAGAGGAGGCATGCGATTTTGGCCACATAGCATTAGGATGTGGGCTCATGTAGCCAATCCCATAATGCAGGGAGCAGCATATAAAAGCTGGCTCCACCCTATCACTTCCTCTTTTTTGTTACTGTGACTACTAGGGATGGAAGGAACTGTCAGCTTTGGTTCTCTCCATTTCTCATTTTTCCAATCTTAAATTCAGTTCACATTTCTACAGCAATTTGCAAGTTTTTTTTTTAAAAAAAGTCTTCAGCATTATCGTGTGGATTTCTCCTAACAAACACATTTTTGTATGGAGTTTTGACTAGCGTGCACATTTTTGCAAGCATTTTCTTCTAATATAGTGCATTTTGTATGATTTTCCACTAACATATTGTTTTATGTGCACTTATATGCATTTTTGTGAACATTGCTTGGTCGGAGAATTGCATCACAAAATTCATATAAGTGCAAATTACAAAGGATGGCTCTGTTTTGGTTTTCATATTGTTTCAGAAAGTGCAAATCTGATGAAAATGGAAATGGACTGCCTTCAAGTCAATTCCAACTTATGGCAACCCTATGAATAGGGTTTTCAAGGTATGCAGTATTCAGAGGTGGTTTAACATTGCCTTCCTCTGAGGCTGACAGGCAGTGACTGGCCCAAGGTCACCCAGTGAGCTTCATGGCTGTGTGGGGATTCGAACCCTGGTCTCCCAGGTCATAGTCCAACACTCTAACCACAGATGCACCTTTAAATGAAAACTGAATTGTACTCCCCATCACTAGTGGTGATGCCCTATCCACTATCTGTTTCAGTGTGAACCTTTGAGTAGAATTTTTGGGGGGAACACCCAGACTGGCAGATCTTTTCTGCTTACTCCCTACTGTGAAAATGGCAAGTAGCATTAAAGCAATTTGGTTGATGAGAATTTTAGTTTTTGTCATGTGGGCAAGGAGTGCAGGTATGATGGCAAATTATAAGTTAACCTTGTAAGCACCCTGAGGCAAATGGAGGGGAGGAGCAGTCACCCAACCTACCTCACATTGTCAGCCAGCTCAAGGGGAAGTGGGGAGGGTACACCCCTTGGAGGGTGGACCCTTGTCATTGTTGAATGACAACTAGCACAACTGGCCGTGAGCAACTCCCATGTGCCCTCTGGTAAGCAAGTGCTAGAAGGCACAGATTGGCTCTGGTCAATCTGGATGAATCTCATTGTTGCTGCCAGATTACTTGCCCACACACATACTGAAGACATGAGACAAAATTAAGGGTATCAAGGGCGACATATATGAATTCAGGGAGCAATCCAAACTCTGAAGATTTGACAGGATGAGTGGAGTTTGGAATAAACGGATCTCTGTCTGAGTTAGGGTTTCCAGGCTCAGGGCCTGAGAATGATTCTGTATCTTAAAGAGAAGAGAAAATTCAGCCAAGTGCAGGTTTTCTTGCAACATTGTAGTGGGAAAAACCACAAGGTGAAATTCTCCCTTCCCCCTGCACAACTTTTAAAGATACAGAAGACCTCTTAGAAGCTGGGCCTGGCAACCAAAAGGTCCTGTATGTTTAAAAGTTGTGCAGGGGGAAGGGAGAATTTCACCTTGTGGTTTTTCCCATTACAGTCATGCAAGAAAACCTGCACTTGGCTGAATTTTCTCTTCTATTAAAGATACAGAATCATTCTCAGGCCCTGAGCCTGGCAACCCTATAACAGTTACTGTTGTGGAAAGCAAGTGAGAGCAATTCCTTTCTGACTCCAGTCTCTCTGTCTCTGCCTTCTTAGATAGCTGGAAGTGATTATTTTCCCCAAGGCATCCAATGAGGATAAAAGGTCTAATCAAACAGAAAGGAAGGAACTCAATGGAAGAATGGGGCAGCTTCAGGAGGTGTTGGAGGCAATATAAAATGAGGTTGGGGTCCAGGCTGCAGGTTGCCCACCAGTAATCTAAAGAGCTTGATACATGAAAATACTGGGTATACACTGACACATGTGCAGTGCAATCTTTTTCATGTTTACTCAGAAATAAGTCCTACTGTGTTCAATGTGGATTCTCAGTAGTAAGTGTGTATAGGATTGATACTGGAGGGAGAAGTTATGTGCTTGCAATTGTGCCTGTTTTGTTTTTAGTATGTAAAACTATACTGAAATATTGTTTCTGCTTTTAGGCTATGTTATTATCCCACAAAAGCTCTATGTTGGACTAATTTGGTGGCATTTTCAAAATGTTCATAAGGTTGATTATTCTCACCTTTAGTTAAGGAATTAGTGGAAGCTAATTTTAAACAGAGGCCAATTTCAATCCATTGAACTAAGACTGAAGGTCACACTTCTTTATTTGTAAGTCTTTGGGGTATCTTATTCTCAATATAAATATAATTAAACATATTAAGAATATAAAGGAGCAAGAGCAAGGGTGGTAGTAGACAGAGTGTTGTTTGGCTTGTACTGGGGAGATCTGACTTCACTGCTCAGCTGTGAAATTTACTAGATGACCTTTGGGCAGTCAATTTTTTTCAGTCTAACCTACTTGACAGGGTGGTTGTAAGAACAAAACAAAAATAAGGGTGCAGACTTGTCCATACACTTACCTGGGAGTAAATCCAGTTGAAGTCAGTGGACAGGGCTGGTTCCAAAGGGCGGCCAGGTTGGGCACTGGCCTGAGGGCCCCACAGCTCTAGGAGCCCTTGGGGGGCCCCTGAGGGGCCCTCCACTCTCCTTCCGCGATCCTGCAGATCACAAGACGAGCTTCCGAGCCGCCCGCCATCCCCAGCGCTTCACCTACCTTTCTCTGCTGTTCGCGCAGGGTTGCCATCAATAAAGATGGCGGCCGAGGTTTCCGTAAGGGACTGAAGCCTCTGCCGCCATCTTGGTTGATGGCAGCAATGCGCGTGCTGCATGCCATCAACCAAGATGGCGGCAAAAGCTTCAGTCCCTTACGGAAACCTCAGCCGCCATCTTTATTGATGGCAACCCTGCGTGAACAGCAGAGAAAGGTAGGTGAAGCGCTGGGGATGGCGGGGGATGGCGGGCAGTTCAGAAGCTCGTCTTGCGATCTGTGGGATCGCGGAAGGGAAGCAGAGGGGCCCGGGGCAGGCTAATGCCCAAGGGCCCCCACATTCCTGGAGCCGGCCCTGTCAGTGGAGCTTACTTCTGAGTAGAGATGCATAGGATTGCTCTGTAAATCTGTGCACACCACCCTGGGCTACAATGAGGAAGGACAATACATTAATGTGATCAAAACATGAACTTTTTTTTCTAAAAATGAATTACAGGTTTTGCTTACTAAATAGGAAGTTAACTCATTCCTAGTTAGCATTAATACATTATAATACAATGTGCATTTGCACATGTTAGGAATCCTATTGCTGTCAGGTTTGGTCAGATTCGTCATTAGTTGTAATACCTATCTGCTTTGTGCTTTACACATGTATGCAAGTGTTTTTACTGTAAAATTATCAATGGTGTTGCTGGCATTGTTATTTTCCCCTTCCTCTTATGTCATAACCAGTTCCTTTCCTCTTTTGAACTGCACTCTATACTTACTATCCATGAATTGGTTTTGTGTTTAGTTTTGAAAAATACAATACAAATATGTTTTCAAAAGTCATTTTTTTAAAAAAAGTTAAAAGTAGCTTTTGTTTTTGAAAATAAACTTTCTATATCCCTAGGATCATTTGGACTGCTGTGAAGATTGAAAACGGTAAGATAACTAGCATATCACAACTGTCTTTGATCTCCATTCCTGCATTTTACCATGATGTGGTCTGACCACAAGAGCAATTGACTGCTCTCAGTTTCTCTTTTTTCCCCCTCCAGTCTTAAATTATTCACAGTTTTACACCAGTTTGCATTATTTTCAAAGAAATTCCTCATGAAAATTCACCAGCATTTTTGTTTCTTCTAATATACACATTTGTATGCAGTTTTCTCTAATATACATGTTTTTGCAAAGCAATTCCCCCTAACATAATGCTTTTTGTATATTTGACTAATATATTCTGTTTTATGCACACTTTCCCCTAATATGTGCATTTTTGCACACATTACTTGGCTGGAGAACTGCATTGCAAAATTCAGAGAAGTGCAAATTACAAAGGATGGCTGTGTTTTGGTTTGCTTACTTCCAGTACTGTGGAATAAATGATCCAGCTCTGTTCTGCCACTAAGTCATTCTACCACTTGCTTTTCTGGTCTTGCAGCCTTTGGGCAACCTAACCTGGAAGTAAGGTGTTCCAGTTCTTTCTTCAACTCCTTTACAAGAGAATAAATTGATGACAAAAACCAAGCTAATAAGGGACACTTTTCAGCCAAAATGCTCCCATTTTCCCCATTAGAAACTGGGTTATACAGAGTTGCTTCAGATATCTCAGGTGGGTGCATAACAACTCAATTTGATCCAGATGTAGGCTTTGATGTCTCAAGTGAATGTGTGGCAACTTGATCTAAGGCCACTGTCAGCCCTGTAGCATCTGAATCAAATACTGCGAAACAATTACAAACAGAAATGCTAATCTCAAAAGGGAGTGTTGGAGAAACAAGGAAAGAATCAATTCTATTCTGTTTAAAGGTAAGCCCAGAGGGACCAATCCCAGGCTACCTGCGCATTTGGTCTTACTCATTATAAGAAGTAAATGACAAACAGCAACTGTGCCTTATAAAAACAGTATCACAAATCCACTATATATTTTAAAAACCTGAAACACTAAAAACTTATCAAAATGGTAAAAGATTCAATCAAGAGTGATTGGAGCTCTGCCAAGGGATGCCCTTTTATATGTCTCAGGCTTTACGATAATGATGAATAACATCAACAAAGAGGTTGTTATCAAGTTCTCCTCTTGTTGGGTTTGCACACCTTGGTGGCTACAAGCTCTGCACTCCAGGCGAAGAGTCACAGGACAAGAGCCCTTTACCTGAGGAAGATAAGAATTACACAGCCTTCAGGAACAGTCCCAGGCTATTCTACTGAGCCGTCTCTTGCTGAGCTCCAAAATGAAGACTGAATAGGCAAGCACTGGGGAAGGGGACCCTTCATTTTCCTAATCTTTCTTGAAAAACTCTTATAGAGGTTGTCAGGTATACTGAAGGTAGTGGACCAACACCTTCTGTAAGAGTTTTTCAAAAGCAGCTAGAAAAAGTGAAGGGTCCTTTCCCTGCCACCTGGTAGATGAGAGGAGCGAGGGCAATAAGGTCCTTTTTGTTTCTGATGAGTGAAAGGAAAAGGGGCCTGGTCTACCACCACCACCACCTTTTTACCAGGATGTTGGGTGTGGATGAAACAGAATGGATTCATTTTTTATTTATTTATCAGAAAGAAAAAGGACTTCGTTCTCTCCCCCCTTTTTACCAGCATGGAACTTAGGAACTGGGGTCGGGAATTTTTATTCAGGTCACACCTAAAGGCAAATCTGCCTAATCCACACTTTCCAAAACAATATGCAAACTGGAACACAGCTATCGTTTGAAATCTGCACTTCTCTGAATTTTGCAATGTACTTTTCCAGCTGTGTAAAATACATGTACTTGGGTAAAATGTGAATGAAAATGCATATTTATGTATGAAAATAACATACAAAATGCATTATATTAGGGAAAGTATCAATGCTAGGTAAAATTGCATATAAAAATGTTCAATTTTCATGAGGACTTTTTTTTAAAAAATCACTAGCTGATGTAGAAATGTGGACAACTAAACTTAGGAGTAGAAAAATAAGAAACTGAGAGAAACCAAAATTGACAGATTCACCCATCCCTAATGGTAAGCAGCAATTAGGGATGGATAGACCCATTAGAAGCTGGTCTATCCCTGTTCTCTCCTAAAGTCTCTGATGATAATCTGGCTCTGGTAAAATATACATAATTCAGATTTGTTGTAAACATTGTACAGTCAAAAGAAAATCCCATATTCCAAATAGTCTAAAATCCCAGATTCTTCAGGAATAGAACTTCACACCCAAAATGGTTGGGTTGGCCATGCCATGGGTGGGGTGGGGTGAGATGCTAAAGTCGACAGGGCTCCTGAACTTTTTATAGTTGTGGATAGAACAATAGATGAGGATCTAGCTGTAAATCTTTGAATGATTTGCAGCAGATCGACAAAGGCTTCTGGCTCCTAACTGTTTAACAATAACAACACAAAATGACTTTTCCCACCTATGTTAGGCTACTGAAATGAAGAAAGTTAACCATGAGTGGCTGTTTGTGTGAAAGGACCATGAGCTCACTACAGCATTGGAAACAAACTCCTAGGCTCCGAATGTACTCAGAGGCACCCTGATTTTACCTGCATGTCTTTTACCCCTGGCTCTGGTTGGTAGATCTGCCCACCTTTTGTGCAGAAGAAGGAATTTTATTGCAAGTTGCACCTGCTGAAATTCCCTCTTCTACACCACTAAGCAGAAGTCCTCCCATTCTCTTTTTTCCCTTCTCCCCCCCCCTTTTTGTACCCTGATGTCCTTGTTGGCTATTAGAACTGAGAACAGAACTACATATGATGTGTGTATTGATTTTGCTGTTGAATTTTGATCATTCCCAACAAGAAGATTCCACAACAAGAAGACCCCACATTCTCTTCCCTTTTCAACTCTCTAATACGGTTTTATTAATAGCAGGCTGTAATATAGAGCACTGGCAGGAAATACAGACATCTAACCTTTTAAAAACATTTTAAATTCCATGCCATAAAGACTTGAGTTGGTATGTTAATTGCCCAGTCATATGGAAACTGGGTTACCTTCTGGCCTCTGGCATATTCTAAGTTCATTAATCTCCCTTCCTTGTCTTTCTCTTTGGTCTTCTTTTTATTGAGAACTTATATATATATATCAAAGATTATAAAAATTCTGGCAGATTGAGATGGCTGTTATGATAGATTAAAAGGAGCATTTAAAAAAAATGGACTGATCATCTTATCGGGCATACAGATTATATGTAATGAAGAGCAAAAATCAGGCCCTCCGAACAATAGATGCTGCTTGGCTTTGGCTCCCCAACTGAAACACTTGTCTTACTTTCAAACATCCCAGATTTGCTCCTGGATCAGTTAGGAAGTTAAGCCCCACCTTATGAAGCTGGCCATAGGAAGGTTCAAATTACCCCACCCCCACACATTCAAAAAACACATGGTGGATAGTCATGAGGCCATATGGGCTAGCCTTGCCTCCGTTGTGCCCAGTAGTCTCTCTCACACAAAACCTTCTGCATATGAGAAGGGATTCTGCATGGGGTGATGGTGATTGGCCCAAGATCTCCCTTCCCCCCCCCCCGCATGAAGAGTTGGCATAGAATTCTTCACATGCTGGCCAAATATTTTATTTAGTTAGTTAGTTAGTTATTGCATTTAGACCCCACTCTTTAGCCAAAAAGGCTCCCAGAGTGGCTTACATAAATCAGTTAATACAAGACAGTCCCTGCCTGCAGGCTTTGTTGTTGTTGTTGTTATGTGCCTTAAAGTCGATCACGACTTACGGCAACCCTATGAATTGGTGACCTCCAGTAGCATCTGTCGTGAACCACCCTGTTTAGATCTTGTAAGTTCAGGTCTGTGGCTTCCTTTGTGGAATCAATCCATCTCTTGTTTGCTCTTCCTCTTTTTCTACTACCTTCTGTTTTTCCCAGCATTATTGTCTTTTCTAGTGAATCATGTCTTCTCATGATGTGTCCAAAGTATGATAACCTCAATTTCATAATTTTAGCTTCTAGTGACAGTTCTGGTTTAATTTGCTGTAACACCCAATTATTTCTTTTTCACAGTCCATGGTATGTGCAGAGCTCTCCTCCAACACCACCTTTCAAATGAGTTGATTTTTCTCTTATCTGCTTTTTCACTGTCCAACTTTCACAATCCATACATTGAGATCAGGAATACCATGGTCTGAATGATCCTGACTTTGGTGTTCAGTGATACATCTTTCCATTGGAGCACCTTATCTAGTTCTCTCACAGCTGCCCTCCCCAGTCCTAGCCTTCTTCTGATTTCTTGACTATGGTCTCCATTTTGGTTAATGACTGTGCCAAGGTATTGATAATCCTTGACAAGTTCAATGTCCTCGTTGTCAACTTTGAAGTTGCATAAAACTTGTCATTACTTTAGTCTTTTTGATGTTTAGCTGTAGTCCTGCTTTTTGCTTTCCTCTTTAACTTTCATCAGCATTCATTTCAAATCATTACTGGTTTCTGCTAGTAGTATAGTATCGTCTGCATATCTTAAATTATTGATATTTCTCCCTCCAATTTTCACACCTCCTTCATCTTGGTCCAATCCCACTTTCCATATGATGTTCTGTGTATATATTAAACAAATAGGGTGATAAAATACATGCCATCTCTCACCCTTTCCGATTGGAAACCAATCAGTTTCTCCATATTCTGTCCTCATAGTAGACTCTTATCCAGAGTATAGGTTGTGCATCAGGACAATCAGATGCTGTGGCACCCCCATTTCTTTTAAAGTATAGTTTTTCATGATCTGCACAGTCAAAGGCTTTGCTGTAATCTATAAAGCACAGGGTGATTTCCTTCTGAAATTCCTTGGTCCGTTCCATTATCCAACGTATGTTTGCAATATGATCTCTGGTACCTCTTCCCTTTCTGAATCCAGCTTGGACGTCTGGCATTTCACGCTCCATATATGGTAAGAGCCTTTGTTGTAGAATCTTGAGCATTACTTTATTTGCATGGGATATTAAGGTAATAGTTTCATAATTACTGCATTCCATGGGATCTCCTTTCTTTGGAATTGGGATGTATATGGAACACTTCCAGACTGTGGGCCATTTTTTAGTTTTCCATATTTCTTGACAGATTTTTGTCAAAATTTGGACAGATTCAGTCTCAGTAGCTTGTAGCAACTCTATTGGTATGCCATCTGTTCCTGGTGGTTTGCTTCTTCCAAGTATTTTAAGAGGAGCTTTCATCTCACATTCTAAAATTTCTGGTTCTTCATCATATGGTTCCTCTTTGAATGAATCTGTCATCCTGGCATCTCTTTTATAGAGTTCTTCATTGTATTGCTTCCATCTTCCTCCTTTTATTTCAACTTGGTCAGTCAGTGTATTCCCCTGTTGATTATTCAACATTCCTACCCTTGGAGTAAATTTCCTTTTAATTTCTCTAATCTTTTGGAATAGGGCTCTTGTTCTGCTCTCCTCAAGGTAAAGTGGTTCTTCAGAAGCCACTGTGGTAGCTGTTGAGGATCAATATATAACTAGTGCTGTATATGGCAGGTGCACAAATTGATGGAGGGGTGCATATGCTGAAGACGCACTTATTCACCCCAGCCTTTGACACTTGGGAGATATTTTTAGGACCTTTTCTTGTTGTGAATGTAATTTGTTTTAAAGTGTTTTTAATCTGGTATTTTATATTGTTGTGACCCACCCTGCAACCTATTATTTTTATGTATTTAGCAAAACATATACGATTTGATTGTGAAAAACCTCTAAGCGGTTTTCAAAACACATTAAAGTTATCAATAAAAACAGATAAAATAAGTAATTAAAAACATTCTAAAAATGATTAAAAACAGTAGACTAAAAGAGATTAAAGCACTTCAGCATTTATTTATTTAACAACATAACTTACTGGTGAAGGGTGGGTAATAAATCTAATAATATGTAGCAGTAGTGGTTCATAAGAACATCAGTAGCATTAATATGAATACAAACAAGACATTGCACCATGACCGACCACAAAAGGGGAAGAATTCCTAAGAGGGAAAGAGATTATACAGAAAAGGAGGGAATGAATAAGTCCATGCCATTTGCCTGATCTCTTAATAAGATGACATAATCACCAAACCTGAAAAACACAGAATAACACAGAAAAGAATGAAAAATGCTTTTCATCCCATAGTCTTATGTTTCCAAGGTGAACACTTTCTCCTTAGATTAAAATCAAACAGAGTTAATGAAAGTATAATGGGTTCAAAGTCCAAGTACATGATGGGGTAGAGGAGGAAAGGAGAAACCTTGACAAGTAAATCTTTGTTTTGTCTCCTGAAGTGGAAGCCAGCAGTGTCCTAAGAATAGCATTTAATGCCACCCCTCCGAAAACAAACAAACCCCCCTGTGCCTGCTTCAAAGGTTGCTCTGGCGGAGACACATGTCAATTAATCTATCTTCACTTGGTAGAATTTTACAATATAAAGCTACAAAGCTGATTATTCCATGAGGCCACCACTTTCCAGGTGCGATTTATTTCCCTCATAAAACACAGCTACTATACTCTATTCAGTCTGTGCAAGACATAAATAACACAAACTGTTCAAAAGGGGGGACAAAATGTATTAAGGGGGGAGAAGTAGAAAATGACTTTGGCCTTATAGGTCTAAGGTCCTTAGGGTGTGTGTTTCAATCTGCAATCGGATGAATTGGCTCAACATCCCCCAGGGAAACCAGTGGAATACACTTTATCACGGCTTGAAAATGGGAACGGCTTGCTCTGTTTCATTTTAGCTTAATAGTTCTTTTTGATCATTAAGTATTGCACTGTCCAACCCATTGCTTTGTGGGTTTGTGGTGTGTTTGTCTTCCCCACCACCACCCCTAGTTGAGCCTATTGATTTCCCCTGTTTTGAAAGTTCTTCAGACTATCAGATTTATGCCACTGAGGTAACACTTTCTCCCTGTTTCAGCAGGTTTCCAGCCTGATATATAAATACCCATTAGCAATTGTTCACCATAAGGCAGTTGCTTTTATTTTCTAGTCCTGGTAATATATATAGTTGTTGCTAGTTGGCATAGCTGTTGATCTTTTAAAAATTATAAATGCAGGATTGGGGGGCACTTTTGGTATAAGTTATTCTGACAACTGTCTAACCCTGGACAATAGCTATAGATGATGTCAAATAACCTCATTCTTGAAGCACTTGAATGTCACTAGTTTCCTATCACTAGTCAGAAATAAGGAACCCATGGCCCTCCAGATGGACTTTAACTCTCATCAGCACCAGCATGGACAATGGCTAGGGAAAGGGGCAGCTTTTTCCATGAGGCAAACTGCAGCAATTGCTTTAGGTGGCAGGGGCTGGAGTGGCAAATTAGAGCCTGCTGGGAGCCCACTTGCTTGCCTTGCCTGTCCACTCACTTTAAAATTTCTTTAAAGTTTAAAGAACATTTTAAACTGTCCTTTTAAACTGAATTTTAAAGTGCTGCAGAGGAGCTGCAGTGGAAGCCCTCTTGGAGTGATCTTAGCCACAATGCCTCACTCAAAGAAAGGGCCCCTTCTTTAAAATGGAGGTGGGAGAGACACGGGGACATAGGAAGTTGTTTTATACTGTGTCAGAGCATCTAGCTCAGTATGGTCTGCACTGACTCCCAGTGGCTCTCCAGAGTTTCAGGCAGGAGTCTCTCCCAAGCTGCATTGGTACTATACATTATTCCACTTTAAATAGTCATGGCTTTCTCCAAAGAATCCTCGGAAGTGTAGTTTGTGAAGGGTGCTGAGAGTTGTGAGGACACCCCAATTCCCCTTGCAGACCTGCAGTTCCCAGAGTTCCCTGGGAAAAGGGATTGATCCTTAAACCACTCAAGGAATTGCAGCTCTCTGAGGGGAATAGATGCCTCCAAACTACTCTCAACACCCTTCACAAACTATATTTGCCAGGATTCTTTGGGGGAAGACATGACTGTGTCAAGTGGAATAACAGTGGAATAAATGTATGGCATGAATGGGCCCCCAGCTCTACCTGGAGATGTCGGGGATTGAATGTGGGACCTTCTGCATGCAAGGCAGATGCTCTACCCCTGAGCTACAGTCCTTCCCCTAATATTTCCTAGGAAAAAAGAAAAGGTGCCCCAACACTCTCCCAAGGTCACTTTAATTGCCCTTTTCTAGCTCTCTAATTCCTTCTTTAAGAGCTTGGGGAGCCAGAACTATATGCAGCATTCAAAAGCCTACTTTGTTGTCAGTGTATATAAATCTATGCTCTGGTCACAATGCTATGCCTTCCTGGAGGTCCAGCCAGCTACAATGTCAAGAATGTACGAGAGCCCAGGCTGGCTGCTCAGCCAGGTAAGAACAGGAGCACAGAGTAGGCAATGCTGCAACAGAGGGGGAAAGGAGCAGGTGGGGTGAGCAGAGGGAAGAGGAAGGAGGAGACAGCTGAGAAAGATATGGAGGAGGAGGAGGAGGCGTTTGGGAACAGGGAGAGACTAGGGCAGACTCAGGCAGTACAATATGCTCACTCTGTTCCTAGAGTGAACTCTGGAAATTGTGGCTCTGTGAATAGGGAATCTCCTAACAACTCTGAGCACCCACAACAAACTACAGTTCCCAGGATTCTTTGGGGGGAACCAATTATTATTTAAAGTGGCATGGTACTGCTTCTTTAAATGTATGGTGCAGATATGGCCTTGTTTCCCCTGCCCAAGCCTCTCCTTCCCCCCCCAAGTTTGTAAGCAGTGGCACTACTAGGTTTGAGCCCCACACCACACCACCACACAGCTTTTTCTCTCCCCACCCCACCTCTTGCTCATCCCCCTTTCTTTATCAGGCAATGGGGGAAGGGAATGAAAGGGTCCCTTTTTCTCCCCCTCCCCGCTGAGCAAAAGAAAGAAAAAGGGGCATTTGTTCTGTCACCTTGGAAGAAGGAGGGGAAAGAAGGACTCCCTTTTTCTTTCTTTGGCTTTTAGGGCAACAAAGAAACAAAAGAGGACTTGTTTGTTCCCTTTCTACTGCCTGAAGAGTGGGATCTCGTTTTTTTTGTTTTTTGTTTTTTGTTTTCACCACAGTGAAAGAAAAAGGGGAGCTGGCGGGGAAGGAGGTGAATGGATCCCTTTCTCTTTTTGAAAAACTATTTCAAAGAGAAAAAATGTATAAATATTTTGGCATGCTGGTTACTGTGTGTCTAGCACTCTTGATAAAGTGTTTGAAGAAAGGTTAGAAAAGGGGACCCATTAGTCCCCAACTGGATGCCATCAGCCTCTTGGTTGACCTCTTCCCTCCTCTTCCTCCTCCTTAGCCGGTGGGAGAGAGCCATGATCCTTGCCACTTCTTTCTTTCTTTCTTTCTTTCTTTCTTTCTTTCTTTCTTTCTTTCTTGTGTGGTCCTCCAGAGTGGAGCTCCAGATAACCACGCCTGCCATCGTCATTTCTCAAAGTACCTCTGGGAGTACATACAAACTGGATTCCTGACTTTAGGCCCCTAAATGATCCTGGAGGACAGCTGACTGGCTGAGAAAGGAAATGTGCAGCTAAGCATCCACTTTCCTGCCTATACAACAACAGACAAAGTCAGAGCAGGAGTAATAGCAGTGATATTGAACTCTGCTTAGAAAGACTGCTGGAGTTACACAATACAATTTGCTGCATGAAATTGTGTTAAAGTGATACTTTTATATACTTCACACTTTTCACGGAGAGTCCTCTTTACCCTGCTCTCAGAAATGAGAAAAGGCGGATTTCTTTCCTGCAATAGACCATTTTTCATGTGTGAACAAAGGGGATATTATCCCATATAGCAGTGACTTTGGCACTAGCTTCATTATGGTTTTCTTTTTCCATTGTTCACGTCTCCAGTTGCTATATTCTCATGAAGGGAGTGGGTCCTGAAAAAAATATTGAAATACTTTTTCAACTTTTGCCAGGAAGTAGCTATAGGCAAGACATTCAATACAATGCCTACTGCTCAATCCTTGACACCAAGTTCCTAAATGCGTTTACTCAGGTTCCATTGTGTTCAGTGGGGGTTCCAGGTAGATGTATAGGAGCACCATTTAAGTCCCACTGATGCCAGTTGCTTCTTCTTCTTAGTAAGCTTGTTTATGATTGGGCTGCAAGAGTTATAAATAAACCAAGGCTAATTCTTATCTTCAAAGCATGTTCTGCATTAAAATTCTTATTGCACTTTTTCTGCAAAGGATGAGGATTTTCATAATATAAAGTGTCGTTTGAGGGGGAGGAGAGATGCCCACCACCTCATTGTTTCTTTGAACCAATTTGAAGGACGAAACAGCAATCCCATGATAACAGTTCCATTAAACATACACTGAAATGCCTTGTATTGTTAAGCTGGGAAGCATCTCAAGGCTAATTCGGCATTACTTTCTGAAAACTTGTGGCAATTTCAGTTTTAACCAGCACTAGTTAAACTCTTGTCCCTGTTCAAATGTCAACTGTTTCAAGCTGATGACTATCTTTCATCACTAAATTCATTTGTTTTTCCTGCTATACCATACAGGCAGAACACAGGACTACTATTTCAACCAAACAATATAGTAGACTTGGGTATGTGGGTATATGCATATTAGTAGATCAGCTCTGGCCATCAGCAAGCAATCCAGATTTTTAAAAAGATAATAGCCAACTCTTCTTTGACACCTAGAACTGTGGTAGCCAGATAGAAAAGAGAAGAGAGCTCCTGAACCTTTAATAGTTATATAGAAGAGGGAATCTCAGACAAGCCTCACCTAACGTAATTCTATCTTCTACACAACCATTAAAGGTGTAGGAGCCCTCTCCTCTTTTCCATCTAGACACCCTAACTTGACACACAAGCTGCAGCACTGGGGGACTGGGGAAGATGTGCCCTGGGAGTGAGTATTGACCATCTTGGTGCTTGCCTGCTTGTTCGCTCCTCTAGGTTGCTGTTTCTTGAGATAGCTGAGGTTCCTGGTAAGTGCTGCCTGACCCTGAATCCAGCTGCAGTCAATCTTGCAGCCTCTTGAATCAGTTTCTGGCTGGGTGAGGGGTCATAAAAGCCCAACTTCCCTTTGGGTCCTTGGGAACAGCTGCAACACTGGGGGACTGGAGAAGATCTGCCCTGGAAGTGAGTACTTCAGCATCTGGGTGCTTGCTTGCTTGCTCGCTCACTCACTCACTCGCTCCTCTGGGTTGCTGTCTTTTAAGACAGCTGAGGTCCACAGTACGTGCTACAAGGACTGGGACCCCCTGCCTGACTCTAAATCCAGAGAGAGGCTGCAGTCAACCTTAACAGCCTCTTGCATCAGTTCCTAGCTGGCTCAGGGGGCATAAAAGCACAGCTGCCCTTGCTGCTGCCTGGGTTGCCACTGAAGGACAACACCAAAGGGGATCGTCCCTTGGGGAGTGCCAAGGGTGAGGGCACTACCTTGTTTTTTTAAAAAAAAAACAGTCTAGAGGAGATTGGTAGTGGGAAGAGTGTAATGTGCATGTGTAGTTCCTGGTCAGGGTGAGAGCCTGTGCAGCAAACTGAATAATAGGAGAAAGTTCCCAGATGCCTTCAGAGTGAGAGTCTGCAACTGGCAGAAGGCTGGCTCTCCCTGGGTGTGAGTAGATGTGCTCTGTATGAAAGATATTGAGTGGGTCTGACTATTCCCAATTCTCTCAGAGGCCTATTGGGATAACTGGTTCAGGTAGGTTTTGTTGGTGGTCTGTTGTTGAATCCATATCAGGTGTTTAGGAAGAGTCGTAGTGAGGAGGGACATGGGTGATGCCACCACAATTTCAGTGATCATGGATAGAGGGAGGTATACCCATGGGGAGGTGGTGAGCCACCACAGAAGATGAGGGTAAAGTGATCTACACTTTGTTCCTCATTCCCATTCCTCCTTGTTGCTCATCTGCTATGCTCACTGGCCTATGTGTGCTGTTGTTTAATGCCAGATCAGTATACATAGGCTGCTGACATGAAACCAGTGGGACAGGTCATCCAGAGATTTAGAGTACAATGTCACCAATATGCTGATGATGCACAACACTTTCTCTCCCTACCATCTGATTGGAGGGAGGGAGTGGACATCATAAACTGGTGTCTGGAGGCTGTGAAGGGCTGGATGTAGGCTAACAAACTGAAATTTAATCCAGACAAGACAGAAGTGTTGTTGGTCAAGGGGAAAGCTGCACCAGGTGTAAGTCTGCAACCTGTTCTGGACAGAGTAGCACTCCCCAGGGCAGGAGCAGATCTGCAGTTTGGGCATTCTCCTGGATCCTACCCTGCTGTTTGAATATCGGGTAGCCAACAGTGCTTTGGGCTAACTCAAATTAGTCTACTAGTTGCCCGCTTCCTGGAAGCAGTTGACTTGGTCATACTGACACATGTGATGGTGACATCAATGCTTGATTACTGTAACACACTCTACATGAGGCTGCTTTGAAAATGGTTTAGAAATTGCAGTTGGTTCAAAATGCAGCAATCAGAATGTTAACTGGATCACAGTGTGGGGATCACATCACCCCTGTCCTTTATCGACTCCACTAGCTTCCAGTTTGTTTCTGGGCCCAATTCAAAGTGCTGGTTTTGAGCTTTAAAGCCCTATAATGTCCTTGGACCAATGTACCTGAGGACCACTTACCTCCATATGTACCAGTGCCTCTGATGTAATAGCATCTGGCTCTGGTCTCCTCTGTGTGCCTTGAATGAAAGAAGTTAGACTGGCAGGCATGCAGAAAAGGGCCTTTTCAGCTGTGTCTCCCAAGCTTTGGAATATCCTACCCCACCCCAAGAAGCCCACTCTGCTCCCTCCCTGATGACGTTTCAGAGACCTTTGAAAATCATCTGATTCCAGTGAGACTTGGGAAGGGACTGAAGGTATAGCCGGAAACTGATTTTATTTTTCCCCTTTTGAGTTTTTACCTCTTTAGTCCCCCTTTTACTATCACTCCCCTTGAATTGTTAACTACAGTATTTGTAATTACAGTTGTATGTATGTTTATTTTAATGCTTTGTTGTTGTTTTTATTTACTGTTCACTGTTGTATTGTGAGCTGCCCTGAGTGCCCCATTGTGGGGCAGAAGGACGGGATAGAAATATTTTAAATAATAAATAAATAATAAAAATGCTGTCTAGGACTGATGGGAGTTGGACTCTAACAACATCTGGAGGGCCACAGGATCCCCATTCCTGATTTAAAGAAATCAGCATATGAAGTTTATCACCTTTTAATGTCTGTAGCTCAAGCTGCTTTTGAAGTTCAGTAAAATGTGGCAATGCTGGGTGCATGTAAAAAAATCCAAGTACACTAGTCTAAGTGGCTCAGAGATAGCATATAAACATCATAGTCTCCTGGGGGGGAAAGCACAAATTACCAGTTGCTACTATAGGGAGTGTGTCCAGCCATGAAATTCAGATTATGTTCGGATTCCAAAGCTAAATCTGTTTAAATTGCAAACTATCTCCATATCAATCAATCCTGGTTCATATCCTCTAGTAAAACTGGTTAGATGAATCCTCAAAATGTATTTTAAAACCATGACAAATTTCAAGGTAAATCTAGTATTTGGTTTAAATAAGGGGAAATTAAGCATATTCCTGCACATCCTGCTTCTAGGGCACATTTTAATAGTTGCTGGGAGATGCAGAGAAGGAAATTGATGCTAATGTAGTTAATTCAATGATTTACCATGCCTGTCTTTGAGACAAGAAGTTTTTAAACTCAAGAAAGCAAGCTTTACAGCTTGAATACTGAAAACTGAAAATTTTGCAGAAATGAAACTGACTTCTGACCTTTCTTTGCTTTGTCTAATATAGTATAGAGCTTTAAATATTTTTATATATTTATATTATTTAATGTATAAAAGTTTCAAGTAGGGTGGCCGGATGCAAAAGAGATGTGGGCTCATGCACCTTTAAAAACTGTTTAGAAGAGGAACTTTAAACACAACACGCTAAACCCGCTGAAAGTCCCTCTTCTATACAACTCTTCCTTCAGAAAGCCCCGGTGCGGCTCCCAATCCAGGATCACCATCACCACCACCACCACATTATTATTATTATTATTAAGATTTATTGGTTACATGTTACCCGAAGGTTTCCAAGCAGCTTACAACTTTGTTAAAAACCAAAATAAATACATCATAACATAAAACAAAATAATGAAATAACAACCACCCCTAGATATGAGATCAACATCTACTTTGCTTCGATAGTACTACAGTATTGATATTCCCAGATATTTTTGATAGGTCATACATACTCATGGAATTGGATATGGCAAGCCTGGTAATAATCCTTACCTATTAGTTGTAGCATCCATAACTATTTCTGTCACTAGTTTATCTGGTAAATACGTATCACATAATAGTTATCCAAATATTATTTGATATGGAAACCCCTTGATGAGGGGCTAGTCCATTGCAAAGTGACCATTGTAGCAGACACCTTTTCCCATCCTTCCCTTAATGAATCATAAATGTCTTTGGAGTGATAAACTCTGCATCGGATCTGACCGTGGGATAGGGCTGGAATCAGTATTTTGGTGCTGGTTCAATTTTCACTCTGTCAGACTTCCTTCCAGTACCGCTTCGTCAGGGATCAATGTTTGCTATTTGCTATAAATACCAATTCATTTTTTCCTGCAAAAATATCAATATTAATATTAATATTTTGAACAATTAACATTTTTTAAAATCATCAATTTTTAAAAAAGATTTTAAATGGAATAATATTTTGAAGAAAATATCAATATGAATATCAATATTATTGAGCTGACTTTTTTTTTTTTTTAAATCTGCTTCAGCCATGGAAAACCAATAGAAAAAAAACCCCAATCCACAAAAGGGAAAAAGCTAATAAATAGGAACTCCGATGTCAAATTTGAATTTTGTAAAATTCGAGTACATCCCTACCACAGGATCTAGGTGCTGCTCTGGGCTCCTATTGGGAGGGAGATATGAATGTAAAAAAATAAATAACTAAAATTGAAATATGGCAGGAGCTGACATTAGCATATTCAAATCATTTAACCCCTTCAGAGTTGACTGGGCCAGTGTCTCAAGGGCTACCCTCTCCTCTTTCTGGGATTCCTTTGAAAAAAGGATTTTTTTGCCAACGTAAATTATCAGAATTCCTCCTTTGTCCACGATTTAGGGAAGATATGTAAATATATTTGTACAGTAACAAGACTGTACGGTTGGCTTATAATACCAGAAATGCAAGCCTTGAATAAAGAAGTTAGTAATTATTGCCATGTGACTTAAATCTATTTTCTGCTAGATTCCCTATAATTAGGAGTTGGTCTTAAAGCAATTGTAACATATAATAATGCTACATTTCCTCCTTTCATTCCTGCGTCCCCAGTATTACAGTTCATGCTGCAGGTTTTTACATAGGATGCAGACTGTGGCATGAGGAATGGGAGATGGCTGGCTTAATTTGAAGCAATCCTCTTGTTCTATAATAATCCCTAAATTGGTTTCAAAGAATAATGCTTGTTAATATGACACATGCCTGCATGTGTAGGTAGGAGGGGTGTATATATTAGAGGGATGAATAACTTGGGCAACAGAGAGCATCACATTACTCTCCACTATGGATGCTTGGCGAGTGATAACCTGGCTTCCCAGTGACAGGGATGGAAACTGAGTTTTTCCCTTAACACAACACTATCCCATTTATCTGTTCCCATAGGACTGAACATAATTGAGAATAAAGCCATTTCCTATCTGTATCACCATGTACCCTTTCTTCCTTCTTCTGTTACATTTGATGAGTTGACTACCCTGTTATCCTCATTGAACCCCTCAATGTACCCCTTTGATCCTGTCTCATCTCCCTACCACTATCCATCCTCTCTTCTCCTCCACATTATTAACATCACTTTCTGGCTCCTCTGGCTCCTCCCCTTCAGCATTCAAACCTGTCACTATTTTCTTTATTCTAAGTAGACCATCCTTTGACCCATCCTCCTTCTGCAGCCATCACTCTATGCCCTGTCTACTCTTTATTTACAGCTTCCTGGAGTGCATAGTTTGTCTCAACTTTCTCTCATCCCACCCGCTTTGGACTATCTCTCTAGTCCTTTTACAAGTCCTTACTGTAACTGAGCCAAAGTAATTCTCACCCTGCCTCCTTTTTTCCCATCCCCTATGTTTATTTTAATTGTAAACCCCTAAGACTAGGGACCTGCCATACCTATTGATTGTAGAACACCATGTACATAGATAGTAAAGAACGACAACACATAGTTACATTGAAAAGGGAATTTATTACTTAGAGATATGTAACTATTTCCAATGTTTCCATCATACTGTTCTTAATACTAACACTCATGGGATGAAGTGAAGGAGAATTGGTTTCCATGGGACTCGATTTATACTCCATTTCATTCAAGAGCTCTGTAAAAACACACTAGTTAACTAACAAACCCACACAATGTGCAGGTTGTTATTAATAAATGCCAAAGAAAAGGGCACAAGGAACATCTGCTTTCAAGCCATCCATTGGGTTTTTATTTCTTTCACAGAACATGTATATGTGCTTCTCATTATTTTAGTCATTAGCTTCCCACTGCTTGAAAACCCATTGAATGATTTGGCGTTTCTACTGAGATTGGTCTGAAGGAACGGAAGATAGGGCTCCAGTGCCTTTAGTTGTTGTGCATAAGAAGAAATTTCAGCAGCTGAAGCTTGCCATACAAGGAGTATCTGTAAAATTCCCTCTTTAGTCTGTCAGCATCTACCCACCTGAATCCCTGTTCAGTTGCCTTCCCCGTGTAATTAGAATTGCATGAGAGGAAAAGTGGGGATGAGCCTTTTGACTTCTGTTGTTCTTCCATCACTGCCTCCCTCTGTGTGTTGAAGGCTGAATATCTGCAGCAGGGACATAAATGATGCAAGGAGCGTATGTAAGCACAGAAGGCTTCTTGCTGTAGATATTTGGCCACCAATGTATGAAAGACAATGGAGAGAGGCAATGGGGGTGTGATACTGGGAATGGGACCAATAAATTCACCACAGCTCTCCTTCCCATCCTTTGACAGGCATAATACCTGAGGAGGGCTAAAGTGTTGCAACGTCACATTTAGCACATGATCCCTGATTAGCAAGAATCATCCATTTATAACTATTCTGAGGAAGACTCAAGAGAGAAAAAACAGTGCTGCAATATAGCAGAGAAAGTAAACAATGGGAATAAACATTCTCAACTGGAGACAGCCAGGAACTATTTTGGCTCTTCCAAAGCATCCTTTTATTTATTTGTTTGTTTGTTTGTTTTATTTATAGACCACCAATAGCGAATAGCTCTCTGGGCGGTGTACAAAAAGGTTAAAATACAAAATATGACAATAAAATCAAGCTACACACAATAATGTTATAAACATTTAAACATTTAACAGTTAAAATGCCTGGGAGCATAGCCCCGTCTTAACTTGAGCTTGAAAGTATATATGAACAGACAGAGCAGCCCTATTTCTTACTAGCAACTTGTGCAGGATAAATTGCAGAATAAATGAATACAGCATATGGCAGTTGGAGAAGATCTTTCAGCAAGAGACATACTATGGGTGTGGGGGCAGAAATGTTCAGGCAGTAATTTTTGGTAGAAGATGATAGAATCAAAAGCTAGCATGGTGTAGTGGTTAGAATGTTAGACCAGAACTGGGGAGATCCAGATTCAGATCCACAGTCAGCCATTAAATTCACTGGATGACCTTGGGTGATCAGTCACCATCTCTCAGTCTAATTTATCTTACAGGATTTTTTTATGGGTAAAATTAGAAGGGAAAACATGTACACTTTCCTCTCTAAGGGACCCTTTTGCCTCTTAACAGATTTGTTGATTTCAAAAATTGCAGATTCAGGCCTGTATATACTTCAGAGTAATAGGAAGGAGCCAACATTGTCATCTAAGACTGCAACCCTCTACCTGCTTACCCGAGAAGAGGGATGGGGGAGATATTTGATTCAGTTTGCACTTAAAGGTAAATCTACCTAATTTGTTCTTTCCATAATAACACATGAACCAAAATACAGCCATCCTTCAAAATGTACACTTCTACAAATTTTGCAATGCAGTTCTCCAGCCAAGTAATAAAAAAATTAATGCATAGAGTAGTGTAAAGTGAGCATAAAAATGTATATATTCATGAAAATAACATAAATGTGTGCCGTAGTATGGGAACTTGCTTTGCAAAAATGTGTACTTTAGGAAAAAATGCCTACAAACATGCATATTAGGATAAATTTGCACTAAAACGTTGATGAATTTTCATGATTTTTTAAAATCAGAAACTGATGTGGAAATGTGAAGAATTGAAGAATGGAAAATGAGAAACTGAAATAGACAGATTTTCCCAGAGAGTAAGCCCTATTGAACTCAAGGGGACTTCTTTCTCTGTAGACATATGTAGGATTGCAATAGTTATCATTTTTTAATCAAAAGATCTATAAGGTTTCTCAACTGGACAGATGAATAGTCTGGAAGGTGTTTTCTCCACTTTTTCTTTAAAGGGATATCATCTTCCTTTTCCTAGTAGGGTTATGCAGCATGTACTGGCTGCATAACACAGGCAGGAATTCAGCGGGCAAAGTGCTCCCCATCATTGCACCACCATGCCTAGGAACGCTTTGCCTTGTGAATTTCTGTCACATATGTTAAAAGCTGCCTGAAGGGGAAAGGGGGGTGGCTAGACCTAGGTAAGAAGCACCAATGGGCTAGCTGACCCCCCACAAACATTTTCATCAGTTCTAATTAAAAACAGCCAACACAAACAACTGGTAGTTCCACAGCAGCTCTGACTTGTGAGTCTTGCTTTTTGACAACAGAGTACAAAGGTCTAAAGAAAGCAGGGGGTCTGGTGTTGAAAGCAGCAGTCAGCTGGTTGCCTTTTCATGGCAGAGGTCTCATTATCATTTTAGACAACCACCCATTCAACAAAGGGAAAATCCAAGCCTGCTTGACAGCTGCTGTACCTCTGAAGTCTAGGAATTCATGTCTGGGGAATTTTGAAACAGGTTTGGCTTTGTCAAGATGGAACCCACTGGCTAAGTGTGTGCAAGATGCAAGAGATGTGCAATCACTCATGGGATCACAGAGGAAACATTTCCCTGTGTCATCCTGACAAATGGGTTTGGATTTAAAAAAAAAACAGAGGACAGGTGTGTGATTCAAACTGATGTAGGTGTGACTAAAGTTGTGCTCTTAAGCTTGTACCCTCTTTATTTCAGGCTGGCAAAAAATAATTCATGATGATGGACAAGAACAGAGGAAACGTCAATATATTGCAAGGATCCTTGGGAAAGTCCTCTATACACCATCTACTCTTTCCTGGGGTTCCACTCAGTGCAGGCTCCCTAAAATCCTGGCTGATTGCTGCCATTTTCTTTTGTCCCAGGGCATATAGGGCCTCTCCCCATTTTGTATTCAAGAAGTGAGAAGTAGCCAGGCTCTTGCTTTATTATTTGTATCAGTTGATGGTAGGGTGTCAAGGAGAAAAAAAGGACAGGGCTCTTGCATCTTTAAATGTGGCAGTGAAAGCAGACACACTTCAAAGCTCAAATCAGGTGTGGAGACCTTTTGACCCTCCAGATGTTGCTGAACTACAACTCCCATCTACCCCAGCAAGCATGACCAATGGCTGGGATGATGGGAATTGTAGCAGAACAACATCTGGAGGGACAACGGTTCCCCACACCTGCCTTAAATGTTGCACGGTGGCCATTGCTGAGGGAGAACATGGGGGAAAAAAAGGTTCTAGTGCCATTTGGCTCAGCAGACTTGAGCTATGGGGAAACATTGCAAAATACATTCTCCATGCTGCTAGGTGCTAATTGATGTAGTGTTCAGATGTTACACATTTGCTTACTGTGTGTCCAAGTGGTTGTGGTGCAGCAGGATATCTCTAGAAGACTTATGTTTTTATAAGTACTTAACATTGCCTGGAAGTTAACAACCTATATTAGCTATAGAAAGTAGCCTCACATGCAGTATAATATGTCCTATCTATGCATTCTTTGAATGCTTGTGGGTAGAAATTGTGTAAGGAGAGTGTGTGCATGCCAGTCTCATCCCAGTGCCCCCATTCTTGCCCACTCCATTTTCAACCTTCAATGCTGAGTGGGAGGGTCTGAAGGGGTCTTCTAATTGCTTGCAGCTGGAAACACTTAGAAATCTCCCTATTATTGGGAACCCTGCAATATTGCCCAGACATTTGCAATGAGGCTTTTGCCCACTTTTGCTACACACTTTATATCCACATGTGTTCTTTTGAGTGCATGAAGGGGGCTGCAGTCTGAATTTACACATTCAGGAATACATTCATGTACATAGCTGGTGAGATGACTGACTCTTCATTGAATTCTCTACAGTTTAGCACTATATGCACTGTGGGAATTGTATACATAACAAAAACTTGATCCTGTGCCACAACTTTAATTCACAATGAGAGCACTGCTGTATCAGTAGGTGGGATGTAACCAGTCAGAAGAGGTCCCTCATTTAGACTGTGATTTTTATTTTCATTAGAGTCAACTGAAACAAATGGGAAGCTTCACAAGTGCTCTAATTCCATCCCTGCTGTTTAAAAGGTTGTTCCACCCGCCCCCTCCAAAAAATGCCAGCATAAATAAGAGACAATCTGAATGAGACACAAACAAGTTATATTTGCAGCATAGATGATTTTGCTGGTGTTTTTTTCTCTCCCTCAAACAGAAAAGTGAAGTTGAAGTGTAAAACTGCTGATACATGCTTTAAAGATTTCCTGTGCAAATCTGGGGGTTGGATTGATGGCCTTATAGGCCCCTTCCATCTCTACGATTCTATGATTCTGTCTCTGAAACACAATGACCTTTCCAACCACTTCTATTTCTGTTTTAGTGTGGGTGGGATGTCAACTATTTTTCTTTCAATCAAGGAAACAGGACAATTTTTTTCCCTTTCAATTTTGCCAGCCCTCATTAAGCATATAATAGGAATTGAACTTTTAAGACCTGCATGACAAAAAAAAAACACAGATCAAGATGTTTGTACTATATTATTCCTTGATTGCTCACTAACTTTGGTAGAAAGACATCGGGTTGTATCCAGGTAAGTCACAGCTTCAGTAGATCCATTGAAATCAATAGACTTAAGGTAGACATCACTAACATAAAGACATTTACAGGTGAGAAATTCAATTCAGTTCACATTTCAAGCCACATCTATCAAATTCACACTTTATGAAACAATATGAGAACCAAAACACAGCCATCCTTCAAAATTTGCACATATTAGAATTTTGCAATGCAGTTCGCCAAACCAAACAATGTTTACAAAAATGCATATGTTTGGGGGAAGTCTGAATAAAACTGAGTATATGATTAAAAATAAAATACAAAAATGCATTACATGATAATAAATTGCTTGCAAAACATGTGTTCATTAGTAAAAGTGCCTACAAAATTTTGTTTATTAGGAGAAATTCACACTGAAGTACTAGAGAATTTTCATGAGGCTTTTTGTAAAAAACCAGCAACATTCTCCTGAAATGTGCAGAACTGAATTTAAGTTTGGAAAAGTGAGAAACTGAGAGAACTGAAATTGACAGATTTTTCCATCCCTGAGAGTTATAAATAAATAAAATAAAACACATATGGTCATCTGTGTTTGGGGAACTATAGATTCATCCCTAACCTAAATGATATTATATAGTCCCTGTTCAACTCATTACTCCTCTCAGCATGCACTAAAAAGAAGAAAAATCTGCAATATTTGCCCATCCCAATACACTCTGTGTGTGTGTGTGTGTGTGTGTGCGTGCGCGCGTGTGTGCGTGCGCACAATCCAATTCTTATTTACGCTGGGCTGAAGGGAGTTGGATGTGGCAGACCCCTGGTTGAGCCAGCAGGGCCCTGGCTCCACCAGCAGAAGCCCCTCACCGCGGCTTAGCCACAGTGGAGCTGGGAGCCTGCTGGCTCAGCTGGGGATCTGCTGGGACAGTCCAGTCCTGCGGAAGGGGTGCTGGCAGAAGCCAGCAAAAATCCCCAAAAAGGGGCATTCTGGGGGGTGTCAGTGGAGGGGTCAAGGGGGGCATCTTATGCAACATCCAACTCCCATTCTGAGCATTCCTATTGGTCCTGACCTTGGCCAAATTTACGCTGAGAAAAATATTGGTCTAAGCAAATAATCATGACAGAAGTCAGTGGGGAGCACTTACTTGCCAGTAGTGGTATTTGTGAGAGCCTTTTTCCTTTCTGTTCATGCATGCAGCTTCCAGCTGAGATGATGTTCCACTGGCCCAGTGGCTCCTGAATGGCAAATGGGTGCCACGGACCTTCCCACTGGCTTCTCCTCCACCAGCACCCCTTCTGCTGTATTTCCCTCAGTTGGATTGCTGTGTCCATTGTATGAGGGTACTATTTTAATAGTAGTTTTGGACTACAATGCCCATCAGCCCTAGCCAGAACTGCCCTGTAGGATGTGTTCCCTCTTTGGTCCACATTGAGGTCCTGCCCCCAGAAACCATTCAGCCCACCTGATTGGCTCCAGGGATGAACTGAAGCTGTACAGAGCTTTTTTGTGTGCTTGCCACAATGGAAAAAATAGTAATGGATAGTTTCTTTCATGCAACTGCAAAGGTACAGTGCATGTGTGTGGTGGTGGGTTAAAACCTTTGACCTATTGCCAGAACAAATGAAAGTGTTAGGCAAATTGCCAGTGGCATTTGAGTAAAAGATGGTGTGTGGTTTTTCCATGGTTGCCCTCCATAGGTTGGTTTGCTTTTAGCCAAGGGAGGCAGGGTTGTCAGTGTCTGGCACAGCAATATGGCAACTTGGCAGTGGCAGCATGCAAAGCTCAGTCATATATCCATCTCCACGTGTAGCTACTTCAGCCTGCACAAACTCAGTCCAGCACCAGTCACAAGAACATGGCATCTACTGGGAGGAAGGGTGGGATATAAATTTAATAAATGAATGAAATGAAATACTTTTTCCTTTGGCTCTACTTCTGCTGGGGCCTGTCCCTGATCTGCCCCAGGCCCCCATACCACATATTCCATACGACACATCTGAATTTATTAAACCAAAATTTGGTCGTCCTAATTGTCTAACAATGATCAGTTTTTAAATATATAAAAATCATATAGCCAAACATGAACTCTACTATAGTTATCATCAACTTTTTGGGACTAATGGGCACATTTGTAACCAGAGAAACTGTTGTGGACACCCCAGCGCACACACACATACACGCAACCAAGCACATCTCAGTGGGCTACAACAGAATGCTTCTTTCAAGCCAAACATGAGTGGTGGGAAGAGACCCTGTGAGCTAAAACGAATGCCTCCACAAACACATGGGCGCTCATGGGCACCACACTGGTGAGCCCTGCTCTACTGTATCATTACAGATTTCATTCAAATAGTGAAGGCTTGTATGAATTGTTACCCCAAAAATCAAACAGCCCACTATTTCATGTGGCATGATCTGCCAGATGTTTGACAAACCCACTGTTTGGGAGATCCCAAGAAGGCAGCAAAAACCAAAGGCTTACTGAGTCCCTGGCAGGCTACTACATATGGCTGGTGAAATGTGTTTAGCTTGGTGTGTCTAAAGTAGTGCAGGTCAGTTCAAGACAAATACATGGAAGGAGAATCACCTGGGAAGCTCATGTCCACTCTGCTCTGAGCTCTTTTGGGGAATAAAGGGGGTGCCAGTAACTAGTGGGGTGGAAAAAGAATTGGCTATGTGTACACATTAAGCTAAAACCTCAAAAGCAGAAATTATAATTAAATTATATATATAATTAATAGCACATGCCTCTTAGACACACACATTATCTGGTTTTCATTGGGCATTTTTAAATTAGTAAGCTGTTCCTCCTGCTCTGCTGTAATTGGGACTGTATTTTGAGCACACAAGAGAGGAGATATTCACTGAAATGTAAATATGAAACCAGTAGCAGCAAATGAGCTGCTGCACTGGAAGCTTCTCTACCGATAACAAAACACATTGCAATTTGCCTGGGGGAAAAAAAAAAACTTAAGTGGCATTTCTTATGAGTTTTGATATGAAACTGTTTGTGATGCTCAGCTGCTACTGTTTAGTTAATTGTATGATCTGTTTCATAATTAGATTTTGTTTCAGTCTGCAGAAAGAAAGAAAGAAAGAAAGAAAGAAAGAAAGAAAGAAAGAAAGAAAGAAAGAAAGAAAGAAAGAAAGAAAGAAAGAACCAAACCTCCAAGGCTAAAAAACAAAAACCTCAATTAACCATGCAACAGATCCCTATAGTGTACAAGCATTCATTTGCATACAGAGCTCAAGTTAAAGAGAACAAAGGTGGGGAGTAAACATGGCAGTGCAAAGTGCAATAAGCTTGTTTTGCAAAAGTCACTTTCAAACTGCCCAATATGACGTATATTTGTTTTTGTTTATTAACTCTTGATTATAGAACTTTTTGACTGGAGTCCCAAAGTGACTCGTCACATTTATGATTCTGTTTGGCACCTTGCCATTTTAAAATTAAAGCCTTAAAAAAGAAATAGATTGAAGAGGAGGAGAACAGGAAAACTTAAAATTAATTTTTTAAAAGCCCTAGACTTAAAAATGTATATTTGTGAACAAAGATATTACAAAACACCACAGTTCTTTAGCACTCTGTCTTCCCTGTAAAATTGATTCTGTAAAAAGCAGTCTCCAAAACGTCCTGTCACTCAAGAAGAGGGGCCAAGGAAGTACAAAACACAACATAATGAAATCTTACATGATACTTGACTAAGTGGCAATTGCAAAATCTTACCATTGCTAAGAGTGTCATAATATTTTAGAGGTAATTGAAGATAAGGAATATTTTCAATAGCATGTCAGGGAAATGATGTACAAGTTCTTTAAAAAGGTGGCATCTTGCATTAACCTCCATTGTAAGCTCTCCAAAATCACAAGTTATCTTTACATAGCAGAAAGGACATGTTGTTGAATCCATTTGTTTCTAATACACTGCAAAACTGCAGCAGTTCAAGATCATTATGCATCATATTTTAGGACCTGATGGGAGAACTTAAATATAAGAGTGAAACGGCAGCTCCTGCTGCTTGGAAAGAAGGCAGATTTTTCCTGGCCTGCTGTACTCATTTATTCTCCATCCCCACCACCTCCATCCCCTCCACATCTCCTGTGGAGCATCTACAGTATGTTGTGATTCATACACAACCAGTTTTTTAACCTCCTCTGATTCCTCTCCTGGGTGAACTGCAAAGACGTGTGATTCTTAGCAAGGTACTAGCTGTAGAAACTGCAAAAATTCTTCTTCAGGCATTGCAGTAACGGAAATGCAAATGTGTGAGGGGGGCAGAAGAAAGAAGAGGAGCACATTGACCTCTCCCATTGCCATTCTCATCACCTGCAAACTTTTGGAGGGCAGACTTCTGCACCATGGAGATGTTTGTGTCCATGGAGGCTCCTCACATGTTTTAGAACGTTGTTCTTCAATTGTCACCAGATGTTGTTGGACTACAACTCCCATCATCCCTGGCCATTTGCTAACATGGCTGAGGCTGACAGAGTTGGAAAATGAGGGCCCTAAGCTACAGGGGCAGCCTCCATAGATATCAACTTCATCTGATTCGGAGGCTACGCCCCTACCTTCCCAACCATCTGCTCCCACCGGTGGTACATGCCCTGGTCACCACTTGCCTAGACTACTGTAATGCGCTCTACATGGGGTTACCCTTGAAATGATCTACGCCATGCCCCGTCTATGATGAGCTTCCGCCGGATCTTGAAGACCTGGCTTTTCAGGCAGGCTTTTGGGGCGGGTTAGGTTCTTACTGTTTTTTAATTTTTTAATTGTTTTATGTACTGTTTTTATCTTGTACGTCACCCAGAGTGGCTGGACAACCAGCCAGATGGGCGACTAATAAATTTAATAATAAATAAAATAAATAAATAAAAATAAAAGGTCCTCCATGTCAGACAGTCAGTTTCCACAAGTTTGAAGGTGACAGGATCAGCAATTGGGGTGGAATTAGTCAGCTGATAGCTTCCCCCCCCCATTCTAATGCCTGATGAGGGCTGTCTGAACCATATTGTACCTGCTTTTAGAGGAAGTCTTGCCGCCAGAGTCAGATTAAGAAGCCTAGGGGCACAGCGTATTTCCTAAACTGAAATAAGAAGCAAATATGGAATTTTCCCTCCTTCAAGTTAAACGAGGGAATTCAAGGGATGCCTCTTCCTGCACTTTTTTTATAAAGCCAGTGAAATCATTCAGTGGGAGGGGTCTGCACATTCCTAAATTGTCACTTGATTCTTGTGGATTGAATTTGGTGGTTCCTCTTCAGGGGAAGCATCTGAGGAATTTTGTGGGAAGCCCCCCCCAAAAAAATTCAGTAAGTCTTGGCAACAGTTTTCTCATCTCTAGCCCTCTTGTTCTTTCAATTTGGGGAGGCAGGGATTCAGAACATGGTAGCAAGAAAGGGAAACTATGATGAAGGCCAATTGGCATCAGCTTCAAAATAGATAAAAGGAAGCATGACATCACATATTGCACACTTTATTATGGAATTCATCACTATTAACAGGTGGTGTTGGCCTCTAGTTTAAAGGGCATTTTAAAAGAATGACATGAATTCATGGAGGCTTCGTCTGTCAGTGTCTAATGATCATGATGGGTACATGCAGCCTCATTCAGAGACAGCATACTTTTGATCACTCAAAGCTATCATCATCCAATATCTGTCCATCTTGCTTTTGTGGAAGCTTCTTAGGAGCATTGGGTAAGCCACTGTGGAAATATAATGCTAGGCTAGATAGAACCTTGGTATAATTCTGCAGATGCATTTCTTATGCTCTTTATGATTACCATGGAAGGGCAGAGTGGGACAGTCAGAATAACTTGTAACCAGCTATATGCTTTTGTGTGCACAGTTGTATTTGCCTGTGTACATCTCTATGAATGTCAGCAGATGACAGGGAGAGAAAGCAGTTTAGATTCTGAAATGCTGAAATCTTGAAATATTCCATGGAACATTCCCTTTAGTCTGACTCTGCTTTCATGGACTTCTTTTATTTAGTGTGTGGTGCCATAACAAGACCATGGAAAGCTGTGAGGGACCTGCACCATTGGAGATGAAAAATAAGGTCCTTCAAATCTAATATGCTCCTCAGAGTTTATCAGGGCTGAGAGCCCCAGAACTGTAATGGTCTGATCTTGTGTCATTTATACACATAAATCTCACTGAATTTAATGGGACTTTCTCCAAACCAGGTGAACATATTGCACAGATCAGCTTGCCCAAAGGCAGATATATTAGAGATCACAAAACCGGAACATTTCTGAAAATGGTGCACAGATGCCAGGCTCTTGCTGCTAATGAGATCAAGAAAGCAACACTAATATGGGTCAGCTCCAAGGGGCAGCTTCTTCATTGCCTCCAGCATGTGATCTGTCACAGGGTTTGTTCCTGCAGTGACCCAGCTCTAGTGGACAAAGGTCACCCTGCCTGTTAGGGAGTGCTGCTGGAGCAAAGTTTC
Source organism: Rhineura floridana (assembly GCF_030035675.1). Taxonomy (NCBI): domain Eukaryota; kingdom Metazoa; phylum Chordata; class Lepidosauria; order Squamata; family Rhineuridae; genus Rhineura; species Rhineura floridana. The sequence continues at coordinate 191,358,754 of NC_084480.1, forward strand.
ACTAGAAAGTCTTCCCAGCAGTGTGACAAACAGCTCATAGCTGTTAATGGGTTGTGTCCTGAGAATCATGCTGCGTTAACAGCCTCTTATACTGCAGGCCTTATTAATAAGCCATGACCTGCTAGACCTGGGATTGCTGCAGGCAGATGTGAGACATTATCATCAGCCTTCAAAATGTATGAGTTAGGCCTGACAGCTAGTCATGATGATGGAGCCAGTGAAGCAGTCTATTTAATTATCTGTCACATTTTCATCGTATTTCACAATTATGGACTGACAATTGGGTGGTGATGTTCACTAACTTAAAAGAATAGACAAATTCATGGGGGATAAGTATCAACTATTCAACTATCACATCCCATCAGCAGAAAGATTTATGCTTGTGCAACAGGTGGGATTCCTCCCACCTTGTCCTCTGCGCACCCTCCTCAAATTTGCTCCAGAGGGTTGGGGGAACCTCTAGAACAGATTTAAGGGGCACACAGGTGGAGGAGAGGGGGAGAATGTTCTGTTGTGTAAGGAGAAATCATTGTGCTAATGGAACGAGAGACTTAGTGCACCCAATGGCTACTAGTAAGCTTGGCTACATGATATCTCTAGGATCAGAATCAGCATGGCTCTGAATACTGTGGAACAATAGTAAAAGAGGGCTTCACATAGGCATTAGGCTGGCCACTGCAGGAAACAGGAATCTGACCTATATTGGCCTTTGGTCTGATGCAGAAAGGCTCTTATGTTCTTAGCTGAAGTACACATGCAGCACTGTGCAGTTTTTATATTATACTGGAAACCAGAGTGTTGTCCTTACATTATTTATACTTCAGGTATCCTGTTTATTTGTTTTTTTTTAAAAAATATACTCTACTTTTCACCACATCCGTGTCTCAATCTGGCTTACAAAAAATAAAAACAAAATATACTAAATTTAAAATATGCAATTAAAACATCAGAGAATAAAACATTAGGATGGCATTCATTGTGCAAAGCCCTCCTAAAATATAAAACTATGTTAACCCGGCATCTCAAACTCGGCAGGCATAGTGCTCTCCTGATTTCTAATGGGAGGGAGTTCCACAGATTTAGGGCCCATTACATTGAAAGCAGGACTTCTCATTAACATGAGACATGCTTCATGAGGGACCACGAGAAGTGCTGCCCCAGATTATATCTGTGATTGACCTGAAACATATGGGATAAGGTGGTCCTTGTCTTAGAATATTGCCACCCTGGGCTCCTACTGGGAGAAAGGGCAGGATATAAATCTAATAAATAAATAAATAAGCTCATAAAAACACACCATTCTTTCAGGACAAGGAGATGCATCCCCCAACACTTCTCTCAGAACATTCTTTGTGGGCAGCATATTAATTGCTTGTGGATAACCATCACAACCTACACTACAAAAAGCATACACCATCAGATAAAGCTTTGCTCTAAATTCCTTCCCTATTACAAGCCAGATTAGTGGCTGGAATGGACATTCTTTGTTATGGTGATTTAATTGTGGAATTTCCTTCTTTTCAGAAGGAAGGCTAAAACAATTTTTGTTCATAGTTGTTTGTGGGGTTTTTTAGAAATGTGCTATCATTTCTTGCTGGTATATAGGCTGGAAGGAGTAAGTGACAGAAGGACAGAGGGAAGGAAAGAAGGAAGGAATCTGTCCACTGGTAAAGAGGGCTCCAGTTAGTCCTTTGACTCTCAGACCTTTCCAGCTACGGTATCATTTGCAGTCCTTTACCAAGGCCAGATTTCAGCACTTTTTGCATATTACATTGAGTGTGCATACAGGGGTGGAGGGAGCAGGATGGCAGCCACTGCCCCTCCTCTGCATAATGGAAGGACTGAAGCAGCCCACAGATGTTCCAACTGTGTGTGCACAGACTTTGTGCATGCTATCACAGGCACTGAACAGGCAGGCAGAATCAATGCATGTACAGTTGGTAGGGACGAATGTCAAACCTGCACATGAGACAGAGGTGAACTTAGCAGCTCTGAGTGGGCATGATATTACCCCCCTGTATTCCATGTAACATGTGAAAATGGCTCCTCCTGGGATGGCATGGGCTGGGATGGCAAGCATCAGCTTTTCAAAACCACAACTGGCGTGAATGCATTTAGTTGAATGCTGATTTCATTGCCCATCAGTAGGGTGTGCTACTGCTATACTGAACTCCTTTGTAGGATATATTTAGGATACAAGAATCGCAACCTAAAGCTATTCTGAACAACAAAAGAGCTAGCTGTCTTGTTCATCATCGGACAGTCATGGTATATAGTTTCTGCAAGATCTCTACACAGGGTCCCTTGAGTAGCTAGCTCATATTAATCAAGGGCCATGTGGAGGCAGAAATCAAGAAGGAATCTATTTATACAAGATAACCAAATTGCAGCTAAAAGTGGTTTTTATATAATGTTATTTGAAGTAAAGCTGGGCCACCCTCTCCCTTTTGTGAAACTATTCATCCTCATGAAAATATGAAGGGGAACTCTGGGCAACTTCTGGTAGATAGCCATCTCTTTTTTTTCCCACGGAGCAGGACATCTCTCCCTCCACCCCAAGAATGCAAACATTACATCATGGCATAGTGCTGCTCCCATGAGCCATTCTGTCTCAGTAATGCCACTGGGTTGCTGAAGGCTGCCAAGCTGCCAGTTGAAGAGGTGCCGAGGATTTTTGGTAAAAAAAAAACAAAGAGAAAGTGATAGAGGGAGAAAGAAAGAAAGAAAGAAAGAAAGAAAGAAAGAAAGAAAGAAAGAAAGAAAGAAAGAAAGAAAGAAAGAAAGAAAGAAAGAAAGAAAGAAAGAAAGAAAGAAAGTTGTCACTACATCTGTAAATATGAGATCACCCCGAACAAACTTAGAATCCTCCCAATTAATCCAAACTTGGGGGAGGGGGAGATTTTCATCCTGCCCCTGCACCACAGAGCAATCACGAGGCCAAATATTTCAGCCTAGCACTACTTCAAATGCTTTCCAGGACCATCATTCCCAAGCACTGAGCCGTGCTCCTGCTGACATTGATGGAAAATCTCAGTGGATGCTGTCATCACTTCATGTCTCCTGAAAAGGGAATATTTGAAGAGCAACTTTATTCCTCCCACACCTGTTCCTCACACTGAATAATGTAAACTTAATTAAAAAGATAATACAGCCTAATTTACATTGAGGAAGCACAACTGCCTGACAAAAGATCATCCTCTAATTAAAGTTTAAACATCTACTGACAAATTTGATGGGGATCAATACTGTCAAAGAGCTGCTACTTATAAAATAATTATTTCACGTTATAGCAGTTATGAGGTAGTCTTGATTCTCAATGTCCTAGTGGACTTCAGATGGGTTTTGGCTGGATGTCATAACACAAAATGGTGTATAAAAGCTGGCAAATTCTGTAACTTTTGAACATCTATTGTATGGCAATGGTGGTTAGGGGGGGAGGATTATTCCTATCATTTGTTAGTTGTGCTTCCATAGAAAGCCATGATGAAATTGACACACCAAGAAGACAAATTTTAACATACTAGGAGCTCTGCCCCTTCTCGCTTCACTCGCCAACCCCAGATCGCCAAAGCTCCCCCCTTCCTCACCCCCACCAACCGCCTAAGCCCCCCATATGCTGCTGAATCTCCCCTGCCCCCCATAGGCCTCTGAAGTGCCTCCCACCCCCATAGGCTGCAGAAGTTCCCCCTACCATCCAAATCTTCCCTACCCACCCCACAAGCCACTGAAGCTCTCCCTAACCCCCATGGGTCCCCAAACCTGTTGCCTGGTCTCCATGCTGCTACCACCACTGCTGCCACTACCAATGCTACTGGCCTTCCACCTGGCCTCCTACCCAGTCTGCAGAAGCAGCTGCTGCCACTACCACCAGCCTCCTGCTATGGCCTCTGAGGCCCAGGTCTGGGCACTGCTGAGGCCCAGGCCAACAATGCTCCTGCCATACCCCACGGACCTTCAAAGTTCCCTTCACCTCCCCCATGGGCCTCTGAAGCTCCCCCACCCTCATGGGCCTCTGAAGCTCGCTCCCTGCCCCCCATGGGTCACCGAATCTGCTGTCCAGCCTTTGCACTACTGCCACCACTGCTGCTGCTACCAGTCTCCCACCCGGCCTCTCACCCAGACTCCCACCTAGGGGTGCAGCTGCAATGGCTGCCACCACTGGCTTCCCACCCAGGCCATAGCCTCCAAGGCACACGCCACTGAGGCACAGACCTGAGCACTACTGAAGCCAAGGCCACCGCCAAGACCTAGGCTGTGGCCACCACAGCTGCTGTATAGCTTGCTGGCTCATTCCATCCCCTCTATCACACTGTGACATCATGACAACATGAGAGCGTGAGGCTTACATTTTTATACAGAGACAAATCACATCCAACAGAGAGTTCAAATGCCTTCAGACTTCAAAGTGCTAAAACAAACAAGCGAGAGTAAATTACTAAGGCTCTTGCTAGCTTTGGGTAAAGACTGCTGGCAATGCAATGCATATGATGTTTAATAACCTCACAGGTTCATCTAAATATCTATAGATAATCTAGTATAGGCAAGAGCAAATTGAGCATCATATTCAAGCAGTTAAAGCACAGTTTCATATTAAAGAGCTATGCACTCTCTTTTGGCAGAGATATGCACATGGTATTGCTCCTCCTTCACCACCACCCTCACCACTGCCGCCACCACCACCACCAATAACTGGAGATGTCAAAGCTGAAAACATCAGTCGTAACACTGGGAGTCTGGTAAGTCTGTTTCCAGGCATCTCTTTCCTTAGAGATACAACAGACTCGTTCCCACAAGAATTCCACTGGGCTAGTCTTGTGAAGTGGCTCTTGGACTCAACATCATCTGACTCCTTGAGTGGGAGGCTATGTGAGAGCTGCTACAGTTACTGCCACAGCTGCCAGACATCATTTTTAAAAAGGGAGGAATCAAGTTTCCATCTAGAAGGTGTCCTGTATTGGGAAAAATATATGTTACCACTGCAGTAGTAGGAGCAGCAGCAGCAGCAGCAACAGTGATGGCAGCAGTAACAGCCATCGGGAGTACCCAGGTTGCTCCCTATACAGTTCCTTGTGCCATTTGAGTGCATGTCCATACAGGGAACTTTCTAGGGAGATACTACTATGCTCTCCTTCTAACATGATGCCCAGCAAGGGCAAAAGTTGGGGTCTGCTGGGGCAGATTTTGAAAGGGCAACAGAGGGTCCCAATGTGCTGAAGCATGATCCCTCCAATCTGCCACCAAATAATGGCAGTGTGGTGAATTCCAGGGGCAGCTCTACTTTCTTTTCCAAATTATGTCACTGCCAACCATGTGGTGGTGGAAATCCTTAGCACATCATTGTGCAGCACACAGATTGCTAATGAAAATGATAATCACCAGATATAATTACCAAAATAATTATAGGAAACACCCTGAAATCTCTGTTCAATGAATTGAAGCTTGTGCAGATCAATGCTATACCTGACATGACCTCTGTGCCCTTCCCAGGCTTTGCTCTCAACATTTTGATGGACAACATGCTAGGTCTGCAAGCTTTAATTAGTCTAGTCGGTATATTAATTAGCTACAGTGTTTAATCAACTAAGCTAAAGTGGGGGCCAAAGTTAATCAGTGGGGATCAATATGGAGAGCTATGAGCAAACATTTCTTTTACAGGGTATTTTGTTTTTGGTATGTTATGGCAATGAAAAAAGAAAAGGTTAAAAATAGGCTTCCCTTCTAACAAGCAGTGGTATCTTCTGTTAATTAAATTATTATTGTTCTCACACATGTTCTCCAATATCTCAAAAGGGCACCTAGATTGAGGTTTGGGTAACATGCCAATTTATTTGAATTTAATCATTTGGTTCATTGACTAATGAACCACAAGGTTTTTAAACTGATGCATAGTCCTGGTAAAAGCAACATCTACAAAGTTCATAGTTCATAGTTCTAGTTTAACAAGAACAGGTATGTGCATCCCAACTAGGTACAGACAGACCAGTCTGTTTCCAGTCTGTGTCAGGTTTCATTCATAAGTCTGTTCCTTCCCTCTTCCTCATCAGCCTGTGGTAACCCCCCCCCAAAAAAAACACATGAAAATGTGGATTATTTTTGTGCTGATATTTTCATGAAATATGCAGTTTTGTATGCATTTGACTCTAAAAAGCCACATTTTATGCATATTTTGTTATTGGTTTATTTTTGAATTGTTACCATGTTGCAAATTCTGAAGAGTGAAAGCTTGAAGGATAGCTGCCTTCCAAATTTTTTTTTTTACAATAATTTTTATTCAAATTTTCATAAAACATAGAAAACAAAATCATAAAACATTCAAAGACAAAAAACAAAACAAAACAAAAATGATTAAACAAAAAAATAAAATAAAATAAAATGTTGACTTCCCATTTGTTACATATCAAATCAGTTATAGGTCTACAATATATAACAATCCTGTCTCTTAAATCATATTATAAAATCACTTTCCTCCAGTAGTTATCTTAATTAATCATCAAATCTCATAAACATTACTTTATTCTTTCCACAAAAAGTCAAAGAGAGGTTTCAATTCTTTAAGAAATATATCTATCAATTTTTCTCCAAATAAACATGTCAATTAATCCATCTCGTTAATAATTATAATAATCTTATTGTCATAACCATAGTCCAAATAAACATTTCGATTAATCCATCTCATCAGAATCTGTTAGGTCCAATAATTTCAATAGCCATTATTCCATTATCCCTATTAGTTCCATCTTCCATCTTCAATAGTCCTGTTAAGTCCAGTAATTTCAGTGTCCAATCTTCCATTATCAGTATTCCATAATAATCTTGCTGTTGTAGCCATAGTCATATAATAAGAGTCTGATGGGAATTTCCTCTATCCCAAATATTTTCTTGCCATCCATTCTGAATAAGTTGCTGAAATACTGTTGTAAAGTCATATCTGTGTTCTTCTTTTTTACAAAATGCACTGGCTCATCTCTTAAGAGTTTTTCCATTGTCACATGGCTAGGATAGCTGCCTTCCAAATTGTGCCTTAGTCCAGGAAGTGCAAATCAGGTCAGTCTCCTTAAAAATGGGGATCACACAAAATCACTAAGCATCCCTAATACAAACCAAAAACAAAATTAACAAAAATGGCATGAGAGGATCCATGAAGGTAGAAAGTTTTGCACCCATTGTGGTAGACCTTTCACTAGAAGAAACATTATGATAAATAATTGTAAAGCAACTATGTGCGTGTATTGTGCCAAGATAGAAGTGATAGTACTTGTGATGGGGAAATTTTATATATACATACATGTATGGCTAATGGGGAACTCAATATACATAATCAATAAGCAAAAACATTCTTTTATAAAGCTATAAAGCTATAAAGGTTCATAACTTTTTAATAGTTTAGTAGGAAGCCAGATCTTTTTCTTCTTGCAGCTGTCTCCCTGACTATGCTGGTCGTTTGGAACTATTTGTACTCAAAACAATTGATAACACTGTGCTGAATATCTCGGTACCTCTAAGACGCAGAAAGAATTGCAGAATAGCTAAGATGCTTAGCTCACTGTGAAAATGTACTTTCATGTGAAGTACTGAACACTGCCAAATTCATTAGAACACCAAATTCACTAGAACACGATGCAGAGAAGTATAGTACCTATGAAAAATGCCTGTGTAATACTATCATGTCTATGTCATTCTGATGTGTTAAATCCTGATTGGTAGATGCTAAAGTCTTTGTCCTGAAATGTATAAAAAACCCAGGCAAACAGTGCCAAGTGGCAGTTCTCCACTCACTAGGAGGGAGACTGACCAAGTGTACACTTGTCATCCAGTAAAGGCCTACCTTTTTGCTGCCAGCCTGTGTCTTCAAATTTTTTATTCAAGGACCCCCAGCAAAAGAACCCACAGGAGAAATACAAAATTATCCAACACTTGCATGTCAAGAGAAAGGGAATTTCTTTTGCAGCAATTGTCCTCATGTCACTCCTCTGTCCCTGAGAAAAATAGCTTCTTTTGAATTCAATTGTCCTATTTTATTTTTGACAAGGTGTCAGCAGCTCAGCAACATCATATCTGCCAGAACAGATCAAAACGGGTGCTGTGTATACCTTGTGCACAGCTTCCAATGAAAGAGCTCAATTGGCCTTTAAAGATGTAAAGTGTGACAAGTAAACATCAGCCTGCCTGTAAGAGTCTGAAAATGTAAATCTGAATTTGGAGAGATGTTGCATAGACACTTCACCATGGATTTTGCAGAACACATTGAAGCAACTATTGTGGATTGCAATGTCATGTTTTGAAGTGCTGAACTCTATGGTGGATTCATAATTCTAAAAACATTTCACTTGATGTCGAACAATGGAAGACAACAAGATTATTACAGATTAAAACCTTGAAAGATTCCTACTGCAACAGGATGCTGCCAATATTTTTTCCTTAGTTCAGTTTCCTTTCTGCTTCTAATATCTTGGAGCATCAAAGACGGAAAGCTGTGCAAATCATGGGGATCAATAGGATCCTCTTTTATTGCAACTGGGCAGCCATCTGAGCTGATCTACCATCCATTTGCACTGCAGCCAGGACCCCATCCCTGGGGCCAATCAGGTGGGTTGAATGGTTTTCTGGGGACAGGACCTCCGTGTGGACCAAAGAGGGAACCGCTTCTTCTTCCTCTGCTCCTAAACTATATATAAATTAGGGCAGTTCTGGCTAGGACTGATGAGCATTGCAATCCAAAACGTCTGGAGGGCACCAGACTGAATTAGGGACCTTGGCTGGGCTTCAGCATTGTTGTCACAGACTTACCTCCCACCCACCCTTGTCTTGCAGTACTCATCGCCTCACTATGGACAAATGTTAGCTGGGTGGTGGGCTAGGAAGGCTTTTTACCTGCATTCATGACTGGATCAGCAATATAGAGTTTTTGTCTTCCCCGTAGCAGTGCTGTTTGGCAGTGATGGCCCATGATATCAATCTGTTCTGTGTTTTCTTTACTGTGTCAATGAATTTTCTATGTTTGCATTATACTTCTGTTCTCACAATATTTTAGGTGTTTTGCATCAAACCCATAATGTCTTCTCAGTGAAATACATTATAATCTGTATGCATTAACACCCTTTTAAAATGATGAACTTTCAGGCTGAAATCCTACACACAACTACTGGAGTAAGCACCAGTGAATGCAGTGGGGCTTATTTCTGTGCAAACATGCATAGAATTGTGCTGTTTCTAACTCTATACATGTCTACTCAGAAGTAAGTCCAATTGATTTACTTGAGGCTTACTCCTAGGTAAGTGGGTATAGCACTTATGGGTAACCTATGACTCACCAGAAATTTTTTGACTCCAACTACCATCAGCCCCAGCTGCCGCTCGCCTCCCCGTCTCCCTCCATCCCTTGCTCGGCACATGCAAGAAGGCGGCCATGGAGCTGGAGTGGGTGCCCAAGGCGCTCTACAACACCACTATGTCGGCTCTGGTCGACAGCTACGGCTGGGCGTGCTGCAGGTACATCCGCTCCTTGCCCGAGAACATCCAGTTTGATGTCTATTACAAGTTTGCAGGTTCAGGAATGAGAAACAGCTTTCAACTTGGTCTGGTGGACCTGTACAAGCAGGCCCCCAGGCCCCTGCCTGCCCCCCAGCCGGCCTGGACCAGCTACTCCACCGTCTCTTCCTCCTCCATCCCATCCCCCTTTCCTTTCACTCTGTTCAGTTTCAAGGTCTCCCCACCTGAGGGGAAGGGAAAGGAACCCTCACACAGCACCCCATTGTCACCCCTGCCAGCACCCCGACATCGAGAGGAGCCCTGAACCCCCACCATCTCTCTCCGCAGAGCTCTGCTGCCACCCAAGAGCGAGGAGCCCTCACAGCTGCCAAGAAGGGTGCCGCCTCAGGCTCGCCTGGGCAGTTGATGCCGCTGCCTGAGATTGGGCAGCTGGGAAGAATTAGGGTGGCGGCGGATGGAGACTGGTGGAGGCTAAGTTGAAGCTGCTTTAATTCTTTTCCTACTTTTGCAGTACTGATTGAATATGTAATGTGGCCTTCTATCATATGTTATATTATATTTATAGTGTGGAATTAATTCATGTATTGTAATATCTGCTATTTGTTATTATTTTTTATTATGGTTGTATTATTTTGTTTGAAATTGTCGTGCATTGTTTGCTCTTGTTATAAGTTATTTCAATTATTGTGTTTTTGCTTTCTTGTTGTAAGTCGCTTTGAGTTCTACTGTTGAACAAATGCCAGTAATAAATAATAATAAATAAATAATAATATGGCCAACAATCAAAGGTGATATGAATTGGGAGTCCAGTAACACCTTGAGGGTGACAAGATCTTCATCCCTAGGGTATAGGATTACAGCCTTATTCACTGACAAACCCCATGATGCAATGCAAACATGCACAATTGTCATAACAAAAGTGTTATCAAGTCAAGAAAATTCATGAGACATTGAGTACCTACATGAGAATATTCAAGTAGTTGAATGTGAGTGAACAAATGAAAAAAATACTGAACAAGACAAGCCTACCATTAGAAAGCCAAATTTAGGCTAAAACATTTATTTATCCCTTATTAAGTATAGGCTGCTTAATTACAAAGTTTTCTAAGTATAATGAAACACAGGTAAAACCCACAAAGCTATTAAAAACAAGTATACATAAGATAAAATGTTTAATCAATGATTTTATTTACCTATAAAATCAACAAAACTTTAAAAAACATAGATGTATTTTCTGTGAAAACAACATAATAGGAGAGATGGCTTGCAAAAACGTGAACCTAAGTCAAACGTGCATCCAACAATATGTTTATTAGGAGAAATTTGCACTAAAATGCTGAAGAATTTTGTTTGTTTTGTTTTTTAAAAAATGACAAATTGCTGAAGAAATGTGGAGAGCGAAATTTAAAACTGAAAAAATGAGAAACTAAGAAAACCAAAATTGAAAATTGAAAATTGAACCAAAATTGAAAGATCCTTATGTACAAATAATATAAAGTTGATTGGGGTGATACTTTTAAAGTAGATTCACATCCCTTAGAGTTTGCTTTTCTCCAGATTCACACCCAGATTCACACCCTTTCACCAATGTCTGGTACTTAAAGTATTGTTCCTTAATTGCTGTATTACTTTGCCTCTACTTTACCTTATTTGGGGTGCATGTGCAGTGGAAGAAGGCAGTGTATCTGGCACTTTATAAGACATACCCCTGCTTTGCAAAATGTATAAATCCATTCTCACATTTTAAGATGATGACCTCACAGCCCCTGTTCATGCTTGCTTCAAACTAGCATGAAATGAAATTGTGTAGCTGAAGAACTTCAGACGAGTTTGGAACATTAGCATTCAAGCTCTGCACACACTGAAAGCACCCGTCAGCGCACCTCGCTTTGTATCGCTTCCTGCTTCATATACTGTACTGTATTATATATAATTAAAAGGCCATTATTTGACTATACTGAATGGCTGGTTTTTCAATTCCACGGTTCGCCTGACAACCATTTATGTTTATTTTACTCAGTAAAGGTTGACAACATTTCAGTAAGTTTGCATATTCATTTGCATGCCCCCCAATACCATCCTGAAAATGTCTGGGTAATTTTTCTCTCTCCTAACTTTCAAACATTCGTTGATGCCCCCCCAAAACCCCTCAAAACTATAGTCTATAAATTAATCATACCTCTGGACAAATGGTACTTAGGAGACATCATTGATATATGTAGCTTCTTTCCTTAACTATGACTAGTGGATTGGATGTTAGGCCAGAGAGAGAGTTCTTATATATGCAAAGAACCTCGGGAAGTGCATTGTGTTGCTCTGTGTTCTGCAGAAAGTATCCATTTATGACAGCCTTCCCCAGCCTGGTGCCCTTTAGATGTTTTGGATTGCAAGTCCCATCAGCCTCAGCCAGCACAGTTGTGGACAAGGACTATTATTATATGTGAGAGGGCAAAAGTCCTCAAATGATGACTTGCTGCAGTCTTCCTCAACTGCACCAGGCTGATAAAGGCTGCTCTGTGAGATCCCTTTCAGTAATGGCTAGAATAGCTGCTGTCAATCAAGAATGAAGGGCAGGTCTGTCATCGCAATCCCCCTCCCAAAAATTGAGAGAATGGCAGTCATACAAAAAGATGTATTTTGGAACTCCATTGGGACGGAGACTCAAGCTGTCCCATCCTCTTAGTGACTGTTTTCTGAGGCGATGCAAAGCTTTTGCCATTATTTAACTGTGCCAGAGATTATAGCCTTTTTGTTTTGTCCCAAAAAAACTAAGACTCAGTTTGTACATGAAACAGAAACATGACATGAAAAACTTTTCCTGGGCTGTACCAATTCATACTGCAAGTTAAAATGGAAATGGACTGGCTTCAAGTCGATTCCAACTCATGGCGACCCTACGAATAGAGTTTTCATGGAAAGCAGTATTCAGAGGGGGTTTACCATTGCCTTCCTCGGAGGCTGAGAGGCAGTGATTGGCCCAAGGTCACCCAGTGAGCTTCATGGCTTTGTGGGGATTCGAACCCTGGTCTCCCAGGTTGTAGTCCAATACTCTAACCACTACACCACACTGGCTAAGTTTGTCATGTTCCACCTCCCCACAAGATATTTGCAGGCAAAATCTAGTACACCAAAGAGAAAGGCTTGGGCTAGCCTTCTGTTCTGAGGTGCTGGAGGGCGTGTTTCCCCCCCCCTGGAGTAGCACTGAAACATATAAATGTCTACCTGCAGTCTGAAATGCTACAAGGCATGACAAAAGCTTTACCACTTGTTTCTGCTGCATGTATAAACTGGGCCTTAATAGCAGCCATTCAAAACTGAGGTAGTCTCTAACTGCATAAACACAGGGTTGCATTCAATTAACTTTTAATCACAGCAGATCGATTAAAATTAATTGCTAAATTTTAATGGGTCTGCTGTGAGTAAAAAGTTGAAAGCAACCCACACCCTTTCATCTGCATAGCCCTATCCCAAATTCTATATCTTGGTCATGCTAAAGTATGTTGAAACCTTGAGAACTGGCTTTTATTAATGAGAAGATGGGGGGAAAGTTTTCACTCCACGACGACCTGATCGTTCTCCTCTTAACAACTGCTCATCGCTGGAAACTGATGGCACCGTATTCCCTAAAGAACTAGTGTATGAGTGTCTGGAGACGCATGAGATGAGATTGACCAGCAGAACAACTAATTAAGCTTCTTTGAGACCTGATTCTGAGTTGTTATTGTTATTATATATCCCGATGATGTAGAAAATATAATAAAAACAACTAATGCAGAAACACGTGTTTTTAATGAAAAAAAATCAGAACATGAATTTTAAAAACCAATAAAAATAGACACATATGGCAGAGACCTATTCATTCAGCTGAGAAAACCTGTCGGGGTGTGGGGTGGGTGGGACTGGCTTCAATTGTCTCCAGAAAATGCAGACAGTGAGCAACTGTCATATCTCAACTGGAATGCTCTTCCCCAGAACAGGGGTTATTACTAGCATCAATGGGAACATATAGGATAACACCCCCCTTAAGCTCTACAAAGATACCCTTTCCTTTCTCACCTTTATGCCCTTCTATCTTGATATCACCGCAGTCCAAGTTTGAGTCGGTCTGTCACATGCCCTACTCACTGCTCTGGGCCTCTGTTACCCTCCTCTGCCTTATGCCCTTCCCTGCTGTTGGTGCTGTTGCTCATTTTTATTTTTTTTATCTTGTGTGTTCTACTTAGATTCAATAAAGTGGTTTTTTTTTTAAAAAAATAGAAGATGGAGGAAAGTTCTCAGCCTAAGTAGGAAGACCGTTCCCTTCCTCCATCATATATTGAAGATATTAGTCTGTACTTCATTGAGCTTATCTACATAAAAAAATGCACCCACTCAAGTGCAGTCGATTTACTTAAACGAATGCAAAGCTTTATTGGTATTCCCGTATTGTTTTTAAAGCGGCCATCATTTAAGACCGGTGTATTGGCTGAAATGCTCCTCTCTTCAATGGATATAAAACCATTCACATAGGGAACTGTACAAGTGGAATTAACTGTTTTAATTAAAGTAGGACAAGTTTGTGCAAATACAAGGCCTCACAAAGGCACATCTTTCAATCATGCCTTCAATACTGCACATGCTATGCAAGATCATACATCTGTGAAGTCTCTGATCACCTGGGTCTCTGCAATTGCATCGTTTCAAGTGCTGTCTGATTCCCTGCCAGTGTGTTTATATGTATCGTATCGTTCCTCTTCTTCTTGTCTCCTTAATCTACAAGGAGATTTTTCCTGTTGCTCTCTAGACTAATCAAACAGCTCTGCTAAACCTTTTGCAGATTCACAGTTAGAAGTTGGGGGGAGCTCATTTAATTCTTCATTTCCTGGAAATCCTCAGCACCAACACTCACGTTTCATTCACCATGTTTTATTCCTTGGACCTCTGCAATTCTCGCCAGACATACTGAAGTATCTGTCAATCACTATTTCGTGTTGGGGCACAGTGCCTAAACAACATTTTCCTAAATTAAGCTTCCCCTTAGCATAATGACTTTGTATGTATCTGTTACTGAGAAGAAAGGAAAGTGTTCATCTTTTGTTTACTGACAATGAAACTGTTTTCTTGAAATATGGCTATTGTTGGTGCACATTCCTTTGAACAGTAGCCCCAAATGGTTTAAGATAAGATTTTATTATGGAATTTGCATCCTTCTTGTGTGTATTGTGTACAGCAAGGAGCCTAGTCTTTGTCTCCCTTAGAAAGAAGGGAAGACCTGGATAAGAATGCCATGTTTGAATTTGTAAGTTCTGGATGGCCTAATTTGCATATTTCTTCCTAATTATGTAAATCAGGCACATTACTTGTTGAACTGTGTGTGTATCAGTTGCTTTGTGTTTGATCCAGCAACAATCTCAAAAAGTTGAGGAAGGACAAGAGGAAGCATCTTTTTGCATGATCACTTCCTGCTGCCAGGTTCTGCTTAAGCCTTCTACTTCACTGTCAGCTAATAGCTTGCTGGGGAGAGATGTAGCAAGCTGCTCTGTTCTACTGTCTCTGGTTCTGTTGCTCCAGCGCTACATGCTTCTACATCTATCTCTTACTTAATGTGTGGCTAAAGTTCCAAGTATGTGCGTGTATGTTGTTGGTTATTCTTCAAAGTCTTGATCCTGGCAGTTAGATACTAAAAATAAGTACCCTCCCTTAGCTTGCAGTGATTATCCTTGCTTCAAAGAAAATGGAGAAGCCTCATAGTCAGCTGAAATAAGAATTAAGACTGCGGTCTTCCCAAACCTGGGAGTCCCTCATTTATTTCCCTGTTCTGGGAATATTACTCCATTAAGGTGCTCGAAAATTGTATCCATAGAGGGGTTGTGTGGGTGCATATGCCAGACCTGATCCCTTCACCCCCAAACTTCCCATGCTTCAGGGTTCTCAGTTGTGCAGAGGACTGTAACTGCATTCAGCTAAACATACTTACAATCTGGCTTTCCCATTCAATATGGCACAGTTGGAGTGGAAGGGGCAGAGCCAGTGTCTGCAGTTCCATGGACTCTCCACAGATAAAGTTTCAGAATGCATATATAGCGTTGCACTCTCAGTGAAGTGTAGATACTAGGCTTTAATGTCACCTCTACCATGAATTTATCAAATGATATCAACAAGTTCCTACCCTCAGTCGCAACTACCATCTCTTGTATAATGAAAATAATACTGACCAACTTTACACTATTCTGCAGCAAGGAAGTGGGCTTTTGGCCTCTTCTTCCATACTTTTATGTGTAATATGAAACATTAAATGCAAGACTAAGACAATTATTCAGTGTAGTAGTTAAGGAACCCTCAACTCACTTGCATTGGCTGCATTATCCTTTATACAGCAACTTGGACCAGTGGCTACCTCTATTTTGTGGAACATCATCCCTGTTGAGATGTCTATGATCTGTAATTTCCATAAACAATTAAATACATTTTTTTTCAACAAGCTTTTGAGTTGGATTAAACAAAAAAATTAGGTCTCTGCCTCAGATGCTTATTTGCATTGTTTCTTTTGCATTATTTTAGTTGCTTTTATTGTATGATTGTAAATTAATAAAATAACAATAATAACAACAATAACATTAAATCTACCTTTCCATTTGTATGCAGGAAAGTTCCTTAAAATATTTCTTGCTATATGTAATCAGTGTATGTAGTAAACAAGATTCTGTTACAGCTTTCCCTCAGCTAAAATTCTCTTCAATGTTAATAGCGGAATAAATTGTACAGCTGTATTAAGCTACTGGACCTCAACCTGCAATATGGAGACAATGGATGGTATTGATATTGACATGGCAGTTTTTAAATGCCCAAATGCTTGTATTGAATGCTTAAAACCTAATTGGAAAAAAACATTTTTTCACATGAAATTGTAAGACCCAACTTACAAAGAAGTGGAACACCAACGATTTCTCTTAGTGGATCTCACTTACGCCACAGAAGAACAGGGGAAACTGCTCCAAAAGGAACCAGGAAGTTCTACCCCCAAGTGGTGGAAGTGTTAAGTCTATATTTTCCTGTCTCTGTGAGTATATACAGGATATCACTGTTTGCCTTTATGGGTCAGCCATAGCTGTAACTTTCCTCATTGGCTATAACAATTAGGCAAGAGTGGGGTGTTATCTGACTGAACAATTGGGTAGAAATACTGCCCCATATCTTCAAATTCTTCTCACCATGTGACAGAAGACAATACAGATGATCACTCCACCTAGGTTACATTTACATATACTGTGGTATGTTACCACTTAGGACATGGTTATCTGAGTTAGCCTTTATCTCAGTCCTCTGCTCCTAGGGCCAATTCAATGCAAATGTGCTAAAAGGAATTATAAGGGGGAGGGGAAGGAGATGTACAGCCATCACACAGAAACCACCTCAAGCAACCATAGATTAATAATTTGTTTAAGAGTCTTATAAAGAAAATGGTGCCTTTTCTAGAAAACCTTCCACATCAGTTAAAATGGCTTTTCCCCCAACCTTCTCTCTCAGCTCAACTGAATATGATGCTAAACGTGTCTCCTGGACCATGCCACTGTCCCATTAAGCCCCAGACACTCACTTGTGAGCACTCTAGAGGCTAACTCTTCCCACTGGCTGTCCTTCTCCTTACTGATGCTGCTGCTGTTGGCAGTCTTTCATACCTCCCTCTAAAAAGATAATGGAAGATGCATTGCTTTGGAAAGGGTCCTGTGCTCCCCACTTCCAATAACAGACTGATCCCTGGAAACCTCTGGGGCAGCTAAGGTAATGAAAAAGCCGTGCCTCTGTTCACTGTCATGCTGGCTTGTGCATGAGTTGTGGTGGCATGCATGTACAGTCCACATGTGTCATTTGAGGAGGGGCAATTTAGTAAGCTGTGTATGCATGTGTTACTGCTGCATATCATAGGTTTTCTTCGAGTACAAAGCATCTCCCCTTTTGTTAATGGGTGCACCTGTTTTTTGTCCATAGTGATTGGCACAGGCCAGCTGAGCTCACTGAGAAGACCAGAGCTGCCCTGACTCCCCTTCAACCTGCCTCACCATTCTATCTGGGATGGAAGCTTGGCATTTAAATTAGCCAATCATGGGAGAGCTAATGTATTATCAGCCTTGGGGTCCCTGGTCCACTTCAATATGTTGCTGTGACCCAATTCTGCATACTTGCATGGGCTGGGGTTCAGAGGAGGTCCCAAGGATGCCCCACTGCCACACCATGGCCTACTGTGCATTGCTGCACCTAGCACATCCATGGCAATATGTGTGTATTGGTACATGAAGCTCCTGAGAATGGTTGGGAATTTTACCTCAATGCCTTTTTGTAAATAGGGAGGCCCTGCAGACCATTCTTGCAAAAGTATAAGGCTAGATCTTGCTCATGTGTTGTTAACTGTGAAAAGGGCCACAGCTAAGTTTTTTAGAGATTTCAGCTCATACTTCGTCACTGCTTATTATTTTGAATAGATTATTGTCATGCCTGAAGAATGTGCCAAAACGTAATGTTTTCAAGTGGAGCAGGCCCACAGGACACAAACAAGTTCTGAATACAAAGTGTAAAAATGCCAGCACTTAGAAAATGATGCCTTTAATCTCCCCATTATTAGGTTTGCATCCTTTAGAATGCAAGAATGATGCATCCTTTCCTCACAGGAGTGTGGGGGAAATAACTGCTTTGTAAAATTGTTTCTGACCTCCAAAGGAAATTGTTCTAGAAGTAGCACAAAGTTATCATATTATGCATCACAAAGAAATAAATCAGTTATGTGTTACAGTGTATTCTCATTCAAAGGGTAGGATTTTTTTTAACAATATAAAGTAGAATTAATAATAACAGACCTGCATTCTTCATTTGGATATTTTAATAAGCAGGTCCAAAGTATAATTACTGGAA
Organism: Rhineura floridana; assembly: GCF_030035675.1. Classification (NCBI taxonomy): domain Eukaryota; kingdom Metazoa; phylum Chordata; class Lepidosauria; order Squamata; family Rhineuridae; genus Rhineura; species Rhineura floridana. Next base: position 191,377,129 of record NC_084480.1, read on the forward strand.
TTTTTATATAGTTCAAAGCTGGTTCCACACTAAAGTAGGTTTCTATGAATATATCAAATGTAGCAATTTTCACTACATCTGTTAATTAAGATATTTTAACTAGATAAGTAGCAATGCCATTTACTCATTGTATTTTTGGGGGGGGATAAATCCTGCAAAGCTACCCATTATCTTAACCCACCTGCCGAAAATCTGAACTCCATGTGGAAGCACAGCCGGGGAGGTATACCATGGAGATTATTTGATGAAGGCTTATTTTAATGTTGTATTGATTAAATTTCCCTTCCCTGCTTAACAATCCTAAGGTTCCTGTGTGTTTCTTCTAGAACAGAAATTAATAGGCATATTATTCATATCTTTATATACAACTTTTCTTTTTTAAAATTGAACAAAATGCTGCTTAATTTTTTTTTAAAAAACACACATGGGGATCTGCAACAAAATGTTGTAGTATAGGGGTTCCCAAACTGTGGTGTGTAGACCAGCAGTGGTCTGTAAACTTGATTCAGGTGGCCCGCAACATGTCTATGAAAAACACTTGTAATTTGAATTCTATGGAATTCAAATTGTAACATGATAAAATACAATGTAAGAAATAAAAGAAGCAATAAAAATACAATTAAAAATAATGCAGCATCACACATTACAATGGTTACAACAGGCAGAAAAATAATTAACTGGTCCACCATGACCCTCAGCAATCTAAATAGAACCCTTATGTTTAGATGGCAAATACTGGGGACACGGAGCAGGGGAAAGTGGCTGCCTTTATTCCCTGCTGCTGTGTTTTCTATAATAGTTCATTTGGCCACTGTTAAGACTTCTGAACTAGATTGACCTAGCTGCATCCCAGATGAGTTTTTGTTGTATTCTTAACTGAAATCTAATTTATGACTTGATTTATTGGGACGAAACTATGTGTATCCAGCATTAAACATATATAGAACAGGTCCATTAATTAACTCAAGTTGATTTCAGTGGGTCTGAGTATGACTTAATTGGATATACCCAATGTTTTTAAAATGTGCATCCAAAATGTTTTTCCATTGCAAAATTCGTCATCTATCCAATTACATAAATTCAGATGTTAGTGTGGTTTTTAATAAATTAAAAAAATCTATCTCAGTATAGTTTTCAAGGTTTGTTCAATTATGCAATAATGGACAGGAACCTCTCATCTACAGCACCTCCATCTTACCAGGATTCCAAGGCAGTTTGTTGTCCCTCATCCAGACCACCATTGAGTCTATGGGGCAGAGCTTGCGCAGCTTCTACTGATTCAGGTGTTACAAAGAAAGAGAGCTGGGTATCATCGGCATACTGATGACACCTTGTCCCAAATCTCCAAATGACTGCTCACAACAGGTTCATGTAGATATTAAACTCCACTGGAGAAAAAATGGTACCCTGCAGACCCCACATCACAACTGCCAAGGAGATGAGAGACAATGCTGTTCTCTGAAACAGAGTATAGGGAAGAAGCAGAGCCACTGTTGTGCTCAATAATACTGATCCTTCTAGGCCTTATTAATTTTTTGACAACAAAATAAGCACTATTACATCTTATAAAACATACAGTTGTGCACCTGTTAGAATAATGAGTGAAATTACACATTTTGTGCTCTTTTGCATCCTATGGTTTCATAAGTAACTCAGTATTGATATATTTATAGCATTTACACCCCAGATTTCTATCGTTTGAAAAAGCACCAATGATTGGATATTTTTATTCTGACACTGTTTTTAATATTTTTATGTATTTTTATCATTGTATTTTATTCTTGATGTAAATTGCTTTGGGACCTTTGTTGTGTTAAGCAATGCATAAATTCAATAAACCTAACGTAAAAAAAATCATGAAGTGATTGTAGCAAAAAAACAAATGCTGATATTCATTATATTACTTTGCTCCGCATATTGCTTTTATTTCTACTTTCAACACACTATGGCCAGATTCAGACAGCCACACGGAGAAGGCAACAATCAATTAGCACAGCCCCATGGACAAGCACTAGTTTCTAGCAATGATTTGGTTGAGCTGGTACCTCAAATACATGCCAATGTGCTCAAGGAAATGACTATCAAGAAAGTGTCAACATGGTCATACTTGCCCATCTATTACTTTCTTCATATAGCTAAAGGCTGGACTGGGCCTGCAAGAAGTTGCAGAATGGACCAGAAAGGATCATCTATGAATCTCAGAGATAGAATGTTCATGTTTCCATAAAACCATCATGTGATGACTTCATCACAAGTCATCAGTCTCATCAACTTTTGCAGTCTGTTTTAAACTATTGTCTAATTGTATTATTTTAAACTGAGTTTGAATTATTTTAATTGTATGTATGAATGGTTTTAATACTGTAAATAGTTTAGTTCGATTTTAATCTAGACTTTTGTATGTTTTTAATTATATGTGTGCTTTTATCTGGAAGCCGCCGTGAGTTCCAGTTTTGGAAAAAGGGTGGGGTAAAAATAATGATAATAAATAAAATAAATAAATAAACTAGGAAAAGCCAGTTTCTAAAACCACAATTTGCTGATGTATAACTGTTTCCTTTCAAGAAACCTTTCACTAACATTATTTTTGCACTACATCACAACACATCATATCAGTTCAATACACAGACTGAGGGCATTTTACTCTATCCGGGTGGATTTTAATAAAAACCATGAAAATTCTGATTATTCATAAGAATAAGGAATGCATTCTTCTTTAAAAACAAAATCCACTCTCTGGCAACATCTATATGTTTTTCCAGGCATTATTGTCTTTTCTAATGAATCATGTCTTCTCAGTATGTGTCCAAAGTATGAGAATCTCAGTTTCATCATTTTAGCTTGATTTTTCTCTGATCTGCTTTTTTCACTGTCCAACTTTCACAATCCATACATTGAGATCGGGAATAGCATGGTCTGAATGACCCTGACTTTAGTGTTCAGTGATACATCTTTGCATTTGAGGACCTTTTCTAGTTCTCTCATAGCTGCCCTCCCCAGTCCTAGCCTCCTGCTGATTTCTTGACTGTTGTCTCCATTTTGGTTATTGACTGTGCCAAGGTATTGATAATCCTTGACAAGTTCAATGTCCTCATTGTCAACTTTAAAGTTACATAAATCTTCTGTTGTCATCACTTTAGTCATCTTGACATTCAGCTGTAGTCCTGCTTTTGTGCTTTTCTCTTTAACTTTCATCAACATTTGTTTTAAATCATTACTGGTTTCTGCTAGTAGTATAATATCATCTGCATATCTTAAATTATTGACATTTCTCTGTCCAATTTTCACACATTCTTCATCTTGGTCCAGTCCCACTTTCCATATGGAACTGAGATATATATTGAATGCTTCCAATCTGTGGATCATTGTTTTATTTTCTATATTTGTTGCCAAAATTTGTCAAAATTTGGACAGATTCAGTCTCAATAGCTTGTAGCAACTCTATTGGTATGCCATCTGTTCCTGGTGATTTGTTTCTTCCAAGTATTTTAAGAGCAGCTTTCACCTCACATTCCAGAATTTCTGGTTCTTTATCATATGGTTCCTCCATGAATGAATCTGTCATCCTGGCATCTCTTTTATAGAGTTCTTCAGTGTAGTGCTTCCAGTTTCCTTTTATTTCATCTCGGTCAGTCAGTGTGTTCCCCTCTTGCTTATTCAACATCCGTACTCTTGGTTTAAATCTCCCTTTCATTTCGCTAATCTTTTGGAATAGGGCTCTTGTTCTACCTTTTTTGTTGTCCTCTTCTATTTCTGTACTGTAATCGTTCTTTGTCCCTACGTAGCAGTCACTGTATTATTGCATTTAGGGTTCTGACCATATTTCTAACTCCTTTTGCTTTTGCTTTCCTTCTCTCTTTAACCATTTGAAGAGTTTCTTCAGTCATCCATTGAGGTCTTTCTCTCTTTTTAACTGGAGATAATTCTTCCCTTATAATGTCTCTGACTTCACTCCATAGTTCTCTTGGTTCTCTATCAACTAAGTTTAAAGCCTCAAATCTGTTCCTTATTTGATCTTTTTATTCTTCTAGGATGTTATTTAGATTGTATTTCGGCATTATGACTGCTTTGTCATTCTTTTTTAGCTTTACTCTGATTTTTGATATTACCAGTTCAAGATCTGTAACTCAGTCTGCTCCTGGTTTTTTCGCAGAAAGTATCTTCTGCTACCAATTATATAATCAATTTGATTCCTATATTGACCATTTGGTGATGTCCACATGCACAGCCATCTTTTTGGTTGCTCAAAACATGTGTTTGCAAGAAACAAATTATTGGCTTCACAGAATTCAGTAAGTCTTTCTCCTGCTTCCTTTCTGTCTCATAAGCCTCATTTTCCCATAGTTCCTAATTCTTCTCATTCCCCTACTTTTGCATTCCTGTCCCCCATGATTATCAGAACATATTGTTTTGGTATGTGATCAATTTCTTCCTGTACTTCTGCACAAAATCTCTCCAGTTCCTCTTCTTCCAACTTTGCCTTTGGAACATAGACTTGGATATGGTTATGTTAATAGGTTTCTCGCTAAATCTCATTGATATCACTCGCTCAGACCTTCTGTTATAGTTCCTAATTGCTTTTGCTACATCACTTCTTACTATTAAAGCAACCCCGTTTCTCCTTAATTTATCATTTCCTGCATAAAATATTTTGTAATTGTCCGATTGAAAATGTCTTATCCCCGTCTGCTTTAATTCACTCACGCCAAGTATTATAATGTTGATGCATTCTATTTCTTGCTTGACAATTTCTAACTTTCCCTGGTTCATGCTTCTCACATTCCATGTTCCTGTTGTGTACATTGTACAACTCCAGACTCTCATTTTACATCTGTGCACATCAGCCTCTGGGCTTCCATTCCGGCTTTGACCCAGTGGTGTCATTAGTCACAGTGCTACTCATACTTGTCCATTGTTTTTCCCCAGTAGCTTGCTGAATGTCATCTGACCTGGGGATCTCATCTTCCAACACTATCTCATGTTGCATTTTGGATACTCTGTTTGTAGGGTTTTCATGGTAAGAGATATTCAGAGGTGGTTTACCATTGCCTTCCTCTGAGTCTGGATGCATCTTAATCTGGTGTCTCAGCTTTGACCATTCTGCCTTGGGGGGCCCTGCTAGGAGTCTAGCCTCTTGGTCTAGACTCCTGAAAGCATTGCTCTCAGCTTCTTCAGCACTGTCAAACCGCCTCACCACATTAAGGTGTGCATTCTGCAGGAGGGGCATGACCTAAGAAATATTAAATTGAAGAAAAGGACACTATGTACAGCAAACCTAAACAGTAGTTAAAATATACAAGAGGCAGATCTACCACATGGAAACAATTTAGATCAATTCACCACCCAGTGAAAGTTGGTTTTGGAAATAATGTTTTTAGATAAAAGGAGTACAAAAATGAAAAACAGAGCCTCAAGCTGGCTATAACTCCAAATATAGTGAGTTTTTTGTGTGTGTTTTTTTACAAAGAAAGATCAAGCCAGCATCCCCAGGTAATGTAAGTAACCTCAGATGGAAAACTCTTCCATCTAAGCTACATTAAATTGGGTGATATATGCAGTACTGGATGGATCAGAGCTATTTAAAATATTGGCAGCCAGATCCTACACATGACAACTGTTGAATATATCTGCAATGTCAGCATAACACTGTAGTTTATGTTTCATTGCTGCACTAATAACCATCCATATTGATTGATTGATTGATTGATTGATTGATTGATTTATATCCTGCCCTTCTTCCCAGTAGGAGCTCAGGGTGGCAAACAAAAACACTAAAAACACTATAAAACTTATTAAAAATCAGACTTTAAAATATATTAAAACAAAATATCTTGAACAGCATATTAAAATATCTTTTTTAAAAATCCCTATCAAAACATATTAAAAAGCAATTCCAACACAGATGCAGTCTGGGATAAGGTCTCTACTTAAAAGGCTTGTTGAAAGAAGAAGGTCTTCAGTAGGCACCAAAAAGATGATAGAGATGGTGCCTGTCTAATATTTAAGGGGAGGAAATTTCAAAGGGTAGGTGCCTTTGGTATGGTATCTCCAAGAGGCCCTCATCTGCAGAGTGCAGTGATCGACTGGGTATATAAGGAATAAGACAATCTTCCATGTACCCTGGTTCCAAGCTGTATAGGGCTTTGTACACCAAAACCAGAAGCTTGAACCTGGCCCAGTAGCTAATGGGCAGCACTGCAATTCTTTCAGCAGTGTGGTGACATATTGGGACACTCTGCCCCAGTGAGCAGTTATGCTGCTGCATTTATTTATCTCATATGCTGATTTTAAAAGATATGGCTACATACAGTAGCATCTTAAGATGGATGAAATAACATGGCAAGGAAAATATAATCTATTTCAAACAGAGAAGAGATAGCACAGAGCCAAAGCTAGATGTTTTCATTTTGGCTGATCAGGTGAGGGCCATAGTTATGTATGCATTTCCTGTACTGATATTTTATAAAATGAAATTTTAATAATGTCAAAGCCATTGAAAAAGTGGGAAATTCCCAACATTAATTCATTATATCTCAGAATTTGGGATGGCATAATAACTTCTAAATATTTACACATTTTGTACAGCCTTCTGTAAACATTTAAAGTTCAAAAAGGGTGTGCCCACTGACAAAGCAACTTCATTGGTGTCTCCTTTTTTCAACCTGGATTAGCTAGTTCCTGGTTTTATTCCTTGTTGCTGGCAGAGAGTGTTGTATGATAGAGAGTGTTTATTTATTTATTTATTTTATGTGAGTTCTTATGACAACTCTGTGAGGTAGTTTTGAGACAATGAGCTGTCCAAAGTCACAAAAATGCTCCATAGCTGAGCAAGCATAATATTGAAACTAAATAATGCCCTGCCCCAACTACTGAACTGGAACATGGAAAGGTGTATGAATCCTGGGGTCAAATCCTGGGGTTTGTTTACAAACTATGTTTCTTTTGTTATCAGAATGTTGGCATTTCCCCGATTTGCAATCTTGTTTTTAAGAGCATCAGCTATTGCAATGAGATGACATTATCTACTCAGCTGGCAATGAAAGAAGTAGTTGCCAAAGAACATCAGCTGCCTCCATTTTGTGTATTCCTTCATGAGCACTTTGGCGTCCATTTCATCTGGAAAGAAAGGCTGGAGAAACCTAGCAAACTAGGACACTTTAAAGTTTCCACCAAACTCTCCATAGAAATGTTCAAGAGAGAGTTCTCCAGAAATTGTTATTTCTTTTTCTCTTCCTGGTCTTAGAGATATTGCCTCTTCTGATGGGTTTGGAGAGGGGGGGAGTTTGCTAACTGAGCTTAGTCCTTATTGTGGTGATATTATCCTTGAAATTGATGTGTATCTTCCAACATGCTTCAGATACAAATAACAACGCTAAAGCAGATGGTTGCCATTATGAAAGTTCACTTAGGTCAATGTTAATGGTCCTAGGAACCTAGATGTTTAGTTGAAAGTGTGGGATCATTTCAGTTTGATGGCATAAGGCATAGGCAATTCCAAAAGCTAAAGCTGCCACCTAACTACATTGAACTCCTCCAAGGAGGTTAAAGCTGTGGCAAGGCTGATAATAGCAGTGCTCATGACACAGTTTATCTGGCTTTGGAGAAACTACTTTTGTGAAATACAAAATGACAGGCTGCTGATAAGAAATGAAGCATCAGGGATTGAGGGCAAAATCACAGGAGGCAGTGTGCTAAAGACACAGTATTTGCAAAGGAAAATGTTTACTTAGGTCTCTCTGGGGTCAATGGTTAGACTGAAATTTCATTTACAAAAATGGTTTACATGAACAGTGGAAAGTAGGAAACAAGAAGTTCAAAGGTATTCATCAGCTGTCCTGCCGGGTGTCACGGTTTTGTCCTGATGGATCACTGTGTATTCACCACTATCTTTTTGTTGCTGTTGTTAAAGTTAACCTTTTCTTCCAAATAGAAAATAGATTTTCAGTAGTGAAACATGGAATCCGCTTAAGTAATTAAAAACCAATCTCAGACTGCTTTCCCTGAGTATCTTTCATTCAACTCACAATCTAGTTTGTGTTGCAAGGCAGCAGTGATTTGGGCCTATATAGGCACAGGTGAGTGATAAGAGGAAGTGCTTGCATCTCAGTCATGGCACTAGATCCTGATGGTGCTAGCTTTTGCCATGTTCAAGGGCAGAGTCCATCTTCTGTTTATATACAAAGAAAAGAATATGTGTGGGGGAGTTTCAGACTGAAGTTTCTGTGTACCCACTGTGAGCATTTCATCAACTACCATGAAGAACTGCTAGGGCTTACAGGGAGAAACTCTTCACCAGGCCTCTCCAGTCAGCTACAGGCTGCTCAGTGTGAAAAGAGAAAGGATATGCCAATTCTTAAGTGGACTGCCCTCCCCCTCTGAAAGATCTCACTCCTCTTGGGCCATCAGAGCCAAGGGTAGAAAACTGGAAGCCACTGTTCTGGATTACCTTTACACATAAGCATTGCAGTTTCAGCCCCCAGAAATTCACTAAACCTCATGACTGGCTTGGTTGGTCACACTTGTTCAGACTCAGTATGTGGCAGTGCCTTCACTCCTGCTTGGGATCCAAACTGGTATAATCAGTGCTTTTGTTGTGCTAGCTTTTTAACTCCCTCCTTCCAAAGGGAGGAACCCCCTGAAACCTCCCCAATATCAGGGGGCCATCAGAGTGCTACCTCATGAGATATGAGTGGCTCCCACTTGGAATAACATTCTCTCCTATCTAGGGATGTACTAGAATTTTGCCCAATTCAGATTTGATACCAAATTTTCCATTCATTCGCTTATTCATTGCCATTGCAGACTGGATTTTTATGTAGTGATTTTCCACAGTTATTTTGGGAAATGGATCTTTTTTTAAAAATATTCTGCATCTAAAATATTGATATTAATATTGATATTATATCAATATTAATATCAATCAAAATATTTCCTACAATGTATGACATTTCTTTTCAAAATATCAGTATTTCCTTTCAAAATAACTTTATTTTTTTAAAAAACATTGATATTAATATCAATATTTTTTCTGAGGGGAAAAATGGATCATAAAAGTGGCAGCTGGCAGACAAAGAATGAATTTGAATCAATACCAGCCTGTTAGGTCAATGAAATGCTTTTGATCCAGCACTGGCCAATGGAACCCATCCTTACCCCTATCCAAGAAGAAAGATGGCAAGGTCATGCCCTTTCCCCTCCTTTCCTATCTTGTATATGCACTCAAGAATCAATTGCAGGTAGTCACCCCAACCTACAACTTACTGCTTGTTCCAGTACTAATTTTGGCACTTAGTGTAAAACTTAAATACATTAATTTAATTCTATGAATATCTACAAGAGATAGTCAGCCAAAGTTTCCATGACTCTGATATAGCCATTTGAACAGAAACCAGCAAGACAAGGTATTTTTCAGTGAAATTTTCACAGGAGTAGACTATCTTTCCCTAACTATTTGTCTGTGTTTAAATTTATAGTGGCAGAAAAACACATTTCTCCCTTGAGGCTTCTGGTGGTTGATGGAAGCATATATTAATTTTTTGATAGCTGTGGCAATACAGAAAACCTTAGTATAGGATATTAGAACCCAAATATGAATTGAAGTTTGTGAGATGAAGTCATCTTTCGTAATGCATGTTTGGTTGTGATGGTTTTCAGAACCACTGCATATCATTTTGTCAGTGGAATTCTAGTCAAATGCTTTGATTTTCTGTATTAAGAACATCTATAATCCATAGCAGGTGTGGGGAAGTTTTGGCCTTCCAGATATTGCTGAACTACAACTTCCATCAGCCCCAGCAATCATGGCCAATAACCTGGGATAACGGGAGTTGTGGTTCATTAAAATCTGGAGGGCCAAAGGTTCCCCATCTCTGACCTGTAGCATAACATAGGTTGCGAGGTTTCAATATGGACACAGTTTTCAGGTATGTACCACAGATACAAATGAGATGTCAAATTAAAAAAAACAAGACAAGATGCGCTTACATAGTTTTTCAAAAATAGTCACAGAAACTGAAAGATGAAGCCTGTCCTGAAGTAAGCACTGGGTTGCCTTTGACTAAGACATACTCAGTGTAGGCCCATTGAAATCAATGGACTTAGGTTACTTATGAGTTAAAGAGTATGATTTAGGGAGTAGGGATGTACTAGAATTCTTTCCAATTCAGATTTCGTACTGAATTTTCCATTAATTCACTTATTCTAAATTGCTGAGGATCAGATTCTCATCTAGTGAATTTCTGCAGCTATTTTTGAAAACTGACTTTTTAAATAAAAAGTCTGCCTCTAAAACATCAATTATAAAAATGATAATTTATTGATTTTTCCTTTTAAATTATCGATATTTCCTTCAAAAATATCAATATTTTAAAGGAAATACCAATATTTCTTTCAAAATATAGATATTTCCTTAAAAAATAATAGGCTCCTGTTGGGAGGAAGGGCAGGATATAAATCAAATATATAAATAAAATAAAAAATATTGATATTAATATCGATATTTTTTCCAAGTGAAAAAAAATGGATCTGTAAAAGCAGTGGCTAGTGGATACAGAATGGATTTGAATTGATGCCAGCCTGCTAGGTCAACGGAATGCTTTCAAACCAGCACTGGCCAACAGATCCCAACTCTATTAGGAAGCAATATTAACTCCTGGCTGGGAAAAAATGTGATTGAACAGTGGAACCACTGCTGCATCAAAGGTTCTGCCACATGCACTGGCCAGGGTAGAAGACAGGGGGCAGTATTTTTCTTTTCTTGATATTTATTTATTATATTTATATTCCATGTATCCTCCAAGGAAGTCAAGGTGGTATACACGGTTCTCCATCTTCCCATTTTATCCTCACAAGAAACCATTGAGGTAGGTTAGACTGAGAGGCAGTGACTGGCCCAAGGTCACCCACAGTGAGCTTCATGACTGAGTAGGGATTTGAACCCTGGTCTCCAAGGTTCTAGTGCAACATCACACTGGCTCACACCAGCTCTAGGCTGAGGCAGCAGAGAAGCGAGGATCAGACTGCTGTCCAGCTGCTAGACCAGCTTAAGATCCAGTAATTGGTCGCTGGCCCAGCTTTGCCCCCTTTCCACCTCTTTTCTGCCCTATTTTGGGTCCTTACATCAGCCACCGCCAGCAGGAACATGAGCCTATCCATAGTCTGTACCACTGGATGAAGTGGGGCCTTCCATGGTGGTGAAGCTCCCCTCCACCAGTGGAGCTGAAAGGAGGAAATTCTCTACTGCATTTTAACACCCCACCCAGCAGTGCAGATCAGAGGTAAGAATTGCCCTACTCATTGGATACAACCCACAAACTTTTTTCACAAGAATTTTTTATTTTAAAAAATGAGTCAATGTGTAGTCTGGATACTTCATCATTAATAATTTGAGATTCAACTATCTGGTCCAGATGTAACAGCACATGTAAACTAACCATGGTGCAAACAAGCACTGATGCCAGCGCTGAAGGGGGAAAGGGAAAGGGAGAGGGTGAAGGAGAGCATGTAAGCCTGATGCTTGTTCTCCCATTAATAAACTAATTATGTCTGCAGCCTGCCTTCAAAGGCAGGCAGGCAGACAATCAGCCAGCCTCAGGAAGGGGGGAACCTGCAGCTGCTACATATCATCACTGCATCTGTCTGCAACAGGGAAGGTGCATTTGAGTTTTGTGTGGGAAGAACTCAAACCAACATCTCTGACATTGACCCCAACCTTGACCCTGGCTGGGGCACCATATGTGTGTGCCTCATGATCAGACACAATAACAAATTATTAACAATAGGGCCTTCACTTTAAAAAACAACAAACATTTTGCAGCATACAGCCATGAGTGCTTGTGCACACAATAGCCTTGTGGCCTAATAACTGTGTGAAATAAATAGAGAGACTTAAGATTTTTTATACAGCCACAAGAGTGGCTGTATACTATAGTCAGAGCTTGGAAAAGTTACTTTTTTGAACTACAACTCCCATCAGCTGAATCCAGTGGCCATGCTGGCTGGGGCTGATGGGAGTTGTAGTTCAAAAAAGTAACTTTTCCAATTATAGCCAGCATGGATTTTTCACGTTCCGCAATGTTAAATTGGAAATACACCCATGCCATTCTGATCCTTCCCATAAGCTCATTTTTTTTAAAAAAAAAAACCTTACAAAACGTATAGTCCTGAATTCTGAACTCTTAACAACCCTCTAAATTTTCATGGTGATACACAAAACAGAGAGAATCATGAGTTCAAAGTGTAAAAAGAGAGAGAGAAAAAACAGACCCCTTTTGGACTTTTTTCTGTCAGAGTTCTCATAATCTGTTGAAATTAATTAAAAATCAGCCATGTTCACAGAGTACCTGTAATCCTAATACTGACGTTGCCCCATATTTTCAAGCATGATTGCATGGGAGTAAATCCCATTGAACTCAATAACCATGCAAATGATCAGACTTGGCTTTCTCCTCCTTCGCCCCTCCTCTACCTTCCTCCTCCCCTCCCCTCGTCCTTCTTCCTCCTCCTCTGCCCACTCCAGCCCTCCCTCCCTGCCCCCTGGTCTGTTTTATCTATCCTAAGCATCACTGCATGACAGTAAATGCCACTGAACTCAATAAACATGCAAATGATCAAACCTGCCCTTCTCCTCCCCTCCCCATTCTGCCTGCTTCCATCCCACTCCTCCCCTCTGCCCTTCTTCCCTCCCTCCTCCTCCTCCTCCTCTCCCTCCCCCTCCCCTCCCCATCCCCTGTGGTCAGTTTCACCTATCCTAAGCATGATTGCAGGGGAGTAAATCCCACTCAACTCAATAAGCATGCAAATGATCAATCCATTCTCAGCAAACTTGCACATGATCCCATTTCTTACCTCCTGGATTTAAAAGCAGAGCAATTCACTAATAGGCAACAAACCTTGTGGTTTAAGAACATACCTATAGCCAACAGATATTTCTATCAAACTTTAAAAAGTAGGGAAATTGGGCAGCTCTAGTGAATGCATCAGGGGAGCAGGAGACCTGACCTCCTCTCTGAGATATTGGACTGCCCTACAAATCTGTCAAAATGCAAACACAATTTGGGTTGGTCTTTGACAGTCCAATCCACTTGCTGTGCAGCTTGCCAACATGTGCCTCAAATACACGAATGATAGTAAGATTGAATCAAAAAGAATAAAGGTGAAGGGACTGTAAAGAAGAAAGGCTGGGGCCGGAAGAGACTGGGTTGGGATGAGGTAAGCTGGCCTGATAAATAGGACCACACAAGCACAAGAAAAGTGTTCAAATAAACTTTTTTTAACACTACTGCTTCTCAGAGACAGAACAAGAAAATAGCAAGAAGCATGTGAGAACAAATCTGACTTCAACATCCCTCCCTCAAAGCACTGGGATTGTGGAGCCCTGGTGAAAATCATCCCCTGTGATTACAAGCTCGACCTGTCAGTCACAACCTGCTTTCTTTATACATGAGACAAATTAGCTCCACTAGGCCTCCCTGTTTGGCCCACAAGAATTTCACTTTTAGCAGACACTTGTCTGCAATGTTGCTGGGTTTTTTTTAAAGTCCACAAAGTGCTCTGGAAGTCCTTGCTTTGGTTTGAGGTGCCTGGGATGCATCCCAGTCCACTTGTGACAAATCCATCCAAAGTGCTCTGCTTTAGTTCCAGATCTGGGATTTGTCTGAATGCACTGAACACCCTTAGTTATCAGGTGATGAGGGACCAAGTGGTGAGAAAGGAAATGAGGTATGTGCAGGTAAGAACCAGCCCAGTGACTGCCTAGCTTTCTCTTAAATCCACTGGTGTTTTTTGTAGTGATTATCCAGAAGCCCTCTGTGTGCTTCATTCCCAGATGTGGTGTTGTTTTAAAAATCTTCCAACTTGTACAAGTTGTTGTACAAAGTTCATGAAACACTGATTGGTTGTATAGGGGATATTTCTAATAGGCAATAGATCAAGGAGAATCCCCCTAGACTACAGGGATAAATCCTCTGCTGAAAAATCCTGTCCAAAATAGTTGTTATTGACTGTGCTTCAATGTAAAATTCTTTGAACAGAGAATTGTGCATACGACATAGTGATAGGCCTGGCTTAAATGAGAGCTCATTTGGCTTTGTGCCAATGCAAACCATGATTGCCTTCTGCTTACTAATTCCAGTGACTACCTATCCACAGACGTAATTTTGATATACAAAATACTGAAATATATGCATAAAAACAAGTTGAGGTAGGCCTGTGTAAAAATGCCTCTCTCATACCTCTTTTCCTTTTGAAGGCCACAAATGTGGAGGGGGGCATTTTAGCTATTTTCAGAAGGTTCGGCAAATGTTAAGGGTGGGGAAGCATGAAACTCACTGTTGCCAGTCATCACATTTGAACCCCATCATGCCCTAGAATGCCATTACATAATTCTCAGAGGCACTGGTGGCTGCCCTCCTTCCACCCAGCCCCCAAATCCTAGGGCATTAAACATAGTGATTGCCAGCAATGAAGAGCTGGGAGATTACTGCTGACATTTGCATCCCCACCCTCAAAAATTCCTCCCAAACGCAAAAGACGATTCCCTTCCCAAATTTACATCCAACATTTCCAAGATTCTGAAAGTTCAGCCTAGCATTCATGTAAAATTAGGGTGGAGAATTGGTGGCCTTCCAGATGTTGTTGTAGTAGAACTCCCATCATCCCTCACCATTGACCATGCTGGCTGGGGCTAATGGGAGATGGAGCTCAACATCTGGAGGGCCACAGCTTAGCCACATCTGTTGGGGCACAGGCATATCCTACCATGACACAGTGGTCACATCCACATCATACCTTTAAATCACCCTTATACCCCTTTAATAGTCATGGAGAAGCATGGGAACTGTAGTTTATAAGGGTGCTGGAAATTGTAGTTCTGGGAGGTCACCACCCTAAACAAACAAAAGTTCCCAGGATTCTTTGGGGGAAGCCATGACTGTTATGAGTTATGCCTACTCCAAGGGAAGCTCAGAAGGTGGCAATAAGGGAGAGGGCCTTCTCAGTGGTGGCCCCCAAATTATGGAATGATCTTCTTGATGAGGTGTGCCTGGCGCCAACACTGTTATCTTTTCGGCGCCAGGTCAAGACTTCCCTCTTCTCCCAGGCATTTTAGCATGTGTTTTAAATTGTTTTTATATTGTTTTAAATTTTAAAATTGTGTTTTAAATTGATTTTAAAATATGTGTTTAAATTGTATATTTGTTTTAATGTTTGATTGCTGTAAACCGCCCAGAGAGCTTTGGCTATGGGGCGGTATACAAGTGCAATAAATAAATAAATAAATAAGTGCTATCAGAGTGCTTTAAATGTATGGTGTAGATTTGACCAGGTGATGAGGCCAGAGATAAGAGACATTGGTCTCATCAAGACCACACTAAAAATCTACATTTGCCTTATTGGAATTGTCCTCTGCTAGCCCAAACCTTTTTTTTTTTTTGCACTTTCTTAGTACTCAAATCAAACTTTTTCATCCATACTTACAGGCATGCCTTTTTTGTTTGCAAACTCCCCCTCCCTCCTTCTCATGTTGTTGTGTTGCTGATTGGTTCAGATCAGAAGGGAGAGGGGTGAGGGAGCTAATGGTAACCCAACAGGAGCAGGAGGTGTGGAAGGAAGTGAAAGTCTGAGACAATGCAGCTGGCATCCCTCCTCAGCAGCTCTTTGTAATTGCTGTTTCCCTCCTGTTCTCAGTATAGCTGGTATGAGAAACTGTGCATTAAGGGAGGGGAAAGTGTGGGGAAGCAGTGATTGGAGGCCAGCATTATAAAGAAGAGGGAGAATTAACGGCAACACAAGGGGCTTACACTGCAGATTAAACAGAAGTATGGATGAGCCTTTATTTAGTCCTGTCTGTGCTCTCAGAAGTCTGCTCTAAGCAAGCGGTACTAACGGTCTTTTGACACCTCCCAAGCAAAACCTTCCTGTTCTCTTTCCCAGCTGCTTCCCAATCTCTGGATCTTGGGTCTATCCACTTACTCCTCTTATTGAACTTCAAAAGTCACCATGAATTTTCTCCTACGTGAAATTCAGTGGGAACTAAAGGTACTACGACAACAAGAGTGCATCCTGTATATGTTTATCTCACATGATTACCCCATCTAATTTTTGGAGTGGATAGCCAACACCAGCTCGGAGGGCCCATCCATACCTAACCACAAAATCCGCATTTTCCCTATTTGGTTGGGGGCCTCGAGATCCATTCATGTCCTGTTTGTGGTAGGATTATTGTGAAAAAAACAATTTTCAAGCATCCATACATGTGGGCTTTTTGGGGGGTCTAAATTGCTTTAGCATTGGCCAAGTCCACCCCTTTTCAGTGTCTGGTCCATAACAGTAGTTTGCTTTTTGTGTGCTTTTTTGGAAGAGCTCAGAAATGTATATCTTTTTTTAATTCCCATGCATGTACAGGTTTGTGGATGTGCTATCGAGTGGGAAGGAGACAAGGGGCCTGGCATATGATGGAGGAATGTCCATGGACCACCTATTGCAGAAAAGTCTGTGGCATTGTGTCCAAGCACACAGACATTAATGCAATTGATTATTGGTTTAGAAAAATATATCAGTTCTTCTGTGGTATTTCTAATGCAGATTTGTGAATGCGAAAATCTGTACTTGCTTGCAACATCATATAGATGACTGTGAATTAATGAGGATGCAAAGCTATAACATTGCAGATTGCACAGTTGTATGGATGGGCCCTGACAAAATAGGTATCTAAACATATGCTTCTGAAGAAGCTACATTTAATAACGCTACCATACTAACTTACGAAAGTATTCTAAATGCAACTCATGAAGCACAGAATGGTATCACTGGAAATGAAAGGCTTAGAGCCAGCAGTTAAGAAGGCAGACTGATTAAAGATGATGGGGGGGGGATACTGTAGGTTGCTATCTTTAAGGGATGTGAAGCTTTGCATATTTTCTTCATTATGTTTCTATTTCAGTGGAAGCTTTTGTGACAAGCTCAGCTTCTTTTCAGTTGAAATGCTACATCGATGGACCTAAGAGCAAATCGCATATGCTTCTGTGTGATGACTCAGCCCAGAAGCTACTATCAAAGAGTTTGACTCCCCCCGGCAACTTCAAGTACAAATAAACACAAAAGCAGCCACTTGGAAACACACATGGAAAGCTGATTACACCAGTCCCCTTCATGAAAGTGATTGCAAAGCTGCTGATAAAAAGAAACAAAACTGAAAAGAAAAAAGAGAATCCCCTGCAGACTGTTTAGGATAATGCACGCCTTTGGATATTAAACCCTCATTTTGTTTCTGCAACTTAACAAATGAAAATGAATCTCAAGCATTCTGGTCTGTGAGCAGCTGATGCTTTTGTGGGTAACATATAAAGCATTGCTAGTTATACACAGAAACCTTATAAGAAGCCTGCATAGCTTAAAGAGTCAAGCTAATGCCGCTCACAAACATTGGCGACCACAACCCTGAAATAAAGAGGCACAACACAGGTGAGGTTTGGGTGAAACATGGGCCACATTTATTTTGGATTTAAGCCAAGCATCTGCAGTATGGATATGAAGGAAACTGAATCCTAAGAAATCAGGCGAGTGAAAATGGGGGGTATAAATCCTGCCCCCCATTCCCAGCCCCACCCTCTAAGGGATTACTTGAGATGCCTTCCTCATCCAACCCCTCCTGGGGCCCCACAACTCTGTATGGTTGTCACAGGTTAGCCCCAAACATGAGTCATACCCTGCCAACATGCCCCACACCATTGGGTCCCACCATTCACCATAAAGGTGCAAAAGGGTGCTCACCAAAAGCCCTAACCTGACCAATTCCTGCATAAACCAGCCAAATGTGACAACCTATTTAACATACCAAAACAAGCCAAATTTAGAGAAAGCAGTACAGAGTAGGCAAAACAACTGTTTGGCTAAAAGTGCAAAGTGGCAAAAAAAAATCTTACTTGGCCCCTCTAAAGGCAACAAGATAAACCTGCTGCTCGAAACTGAAGAAACTGGAGGGAGGGGAGCACTATGCTTAAATAGGGCATGGATCAGCCCCATCCTCCAGTGCCAGTGCTTCAAGTCCTGGCACGCAGCATAGCAGCTGGCACGCCTCCTTCCAAGACATGGATGCAAAGGCCAGCTGCCACCAGAGTGCTCCACTCCCAGTGGCTAACGAGAATTGCGACCACAACCTTGAAATAAAGAGGCATGACACAGGTGAGATTTGGGTAAAACACGGGCCACGCTTCTTTTGGATTTAAGGGAATCTTCTGCAATGTGCATATGCGGGAAACCAAGTCCTAACAAAATTGGCAACCAAGCATCTTCTTTTTGCCTGGTCCAGCAATACCGTCCTTGCCCCTCCTTACTAGGGCAGTGGCAGCAGCAGAACCAATCACCTTTGTCCCTGCGGGCTTCCCAGATGGCATTGTAATGGTGGGCAGGTGCTTGCATCACTTTTGAATAGGAGCCAAGTTAAGCTCTCATCTGTGGTGGCCATCTGCCACCTTAATGTACCGAAAATTCAAAGCTCTATCGTATAGATCAACAGATTTCACAGCTTTATAAAGTTCGTTTTAAAGATTTTATAGATCTATGGGCCAGGGCATTGCCTTTTCGGTAAATTGAGATGGTAGGCTGCCACCATGGATGGGAGTCAGCTTCATTCCCATTCAAAAATGGCCATCCAGTGGTGTAGCAGAGAGTGTGGGGAGTGGTCGCATGTCCAGGTCAGGCCAGTGAGGGGCCCTTCCAATCCCCTATGGCCTTTGTTAGTGCCTGAGCTATCTGACTGCTGGTGCCAGACATGCAATTCACAAGTGCACTTGTTTGCCCTTCAATGCATGTAGGGGTGAAGCAGCAGGGACCTAACAGAGAGGGTGGAGCTAGCTAGTACATCCCCACTTTCCTCTTTCTTGCACCAGGAAAACAGTGCCTGAATAGAGATTTAGACTGCAATCCGATATATGCTTACCTGTGACCCATTGGACCCAATGGAGTTTACTTCTGAGTAGACATGCACTGGATTGCAGCCTTAGTCACTGAAAGTTACTATTGAGATCCCAGCTAGATCTATGACTCAATCTCTCAACTTCTTAAAAGGCAAATTGAGCTATGCCCCCCCCCCGGTTCCTGATATGGATCAGAGCTAGCACAGTCAGGGAAGCATATTTAATCCATTCCTCCAAACTATGCACCTCCTTAAAGAAGTTATTTGCCCATGGTTGCATTGGCCCTGTTTAAGTGGTGATGGTGGAGAGGAAATATAATATATAATGACAGATCTCCACTGTCTTCTCTAGTTCCTCCCTAAATCATACAAAATGAGAAAACTGGTGAGCATTTTTTAAAAAACAAAATAACCTTATCAACAATTAAAAAATGCCCTCCTGCCCTCCGCTACTCTGTCAATAGCCTATTATTCCAATCATTCTCATTTTTCAGCCAAGGTGACATTCATTGACAAGAGCAGACATGGGGCCTGATTGTGCTTATTAATGTCCCTGGCTGCTATATTTAAAGCTAACAAACTGAGGAAGCTTGCAAAGGGCTCTCCCTGGGAAATGGCGCTCTGGTTGGATTCCTTTCATACTACATGACTAAAGTGAATGATACATTCAAGATGGCCCGTGAAGCAGATGATGAAATTACTGTTCAGGAAGAAAAAACAGAGAGGAGAAAATGATGAATATTATCAATGGTTGATAAAAAAAAAGAATCATTTTGATGTTTCCTTTTTCCTTCTTCTAAAAGACTTGGGATTTTCTTTCAAGCACAAGAAGTCACTTAAGAAGTCACCGAGTGGCTAATATATAACAATAAAAACTACCACATTCACACCATACATTTATTCCACTATTGTTCCACTTCAAACAGTTATGGGTTCCCCAAAGAATCTTGGGAACATTAGTTTGTGAAGGATGCAGAGAGCTGTTAGGAGACCGCTATTCCCCTCATAGGGCTACAATTTCCTATGGCTGGGCCGAAATATCTCTCTCTCTCTCTCTCTCCTACCCCCCCCCCCCCAGTTTCCTGAAAACATTGACTGGTATTCAATGCTAGTCCTACTCAGCAGATCCATTGAAGTTAACAGGCATGAATCACTTAGGTTCATTAATTTCAGTGGGTCTACACTGAGACTTAGTTGACT
The DNA here is from genome assembly GCF_030035675.1 of Rhineura floridana. NCBI lineage: Eukaryota > Metazoa > Chordata > Lepidosauria > Squamata > Rhineuridae > Rhineura > Rhineura floridana. The sequence continues at coordinate 191,397,242 of NC_084480.1, forward strand.
ACAACCCATTATCCCCTTGAGAAAATGGGGTCCAATTTTCTACAGCTTATGTGGGGGGAAAAGTTCCCTGAATTTTTTAGGAGGGGTTGCTGCTTCTTTTACTTTCTCGCCAGGAAGTGCAGGGAGCTGTGGAAAGCGCCTCCTGACTGATCTTCCTTGCCTGAAGACTTTTGGAACAGTGTGGTGCATAGTGACATGGTGCCATTCCGAAGGCATTCCAACAAGTGCAACCAGTGAGAAGCTGCAGAAAGAGCCTTGCAACACTGTGAGCGATGTACGGCTTTCCAAAAATGTTAGAAAAGCAGGGGAAGTAAAAGAGAAGAAAACCCTTGACAACCTCATAAGTTAAATAAGGTAAGCAGCAATCCCTCCCCCAAAACATTGGAGAAATCTCTCCCCACACACACACAGTGTTCTTTCAAGAAGGTTTTGTTTTGCCCCCACCCAACAAATAGTCAGAAAAGATATTTTTGGATTTTGTGCACAGCTTTAATAAAAGCAAGTGATAAAGAGCATATTTATAGATGGCATTTTAAACCATGTATGCTAGATATTAAACACATTTGGGCCTCACTCACTTAGCTCTCTGCTGGGTTCTTGAAATTAGAGGTGTGGCAAGTATTCAAGCAGGGATACTCTACAAAGCCTGAAGGTTTGCAAGCAGGATTCAGATGAGCATAGTCTCGGAAGGGCTTCTTCCAAGGAGAAAAACCATGCATAGCGCCAGTTTCCTACCAGGGATTCTGGGACCAGTGATAGAAATTATGTTCTGCTGAGACCTGGGGAGTATAGCTCACCTCTGTCACAGCCCTGCTACCTTTCCCTGTCTTGCCCCAAGGTAAGTTTCTATGTCTTTGGGCAAGGAAAGGTGGAGGTGGCAAGAGATGATTTGCAAACACCCTCCAAATTTTTTTGTGAGCCTTCAAATTAAACATTCACAAAAAGCTTGAGGCTCTCTGAGCACTCAATTTTAATACTCACAAGCACTAGCAATTATGAGAAATTGATATTGTTGTGGTACTGCCTGATGAACTTGAATCCTAGAATTTGGTACCTTGAAGAGTCTGAAATATCCAGATTACTAGAACAACCCCCCCCCGAATACTGAGCACTTGTACTTACTCAAATCATATTGTCCCCCAAATGGTTAAGGTACTCCCTATAGCTAGAAAGCTGAAGGCTGAAAAATTTCCTCATCTGAATTTCTCTCCAGATTTTGGAGTTCTGAATTATCTAGTCTTATTTCTGAAGCGGAATTGCTGTTGTGAGAATTTAGTCTTGTTCTGGGTTGTAATTGTAAACGTCGCTAGTCATGCACAGCTTTCAGTTTCTTTAATTGTCATATGTCCCCTCATATTACCAATGCTCACGGCATCTTTGAAAAATTACTGCAAAAAGATTATCTTGACATGACAGGACTCATGATTTGCACCAAGATTCTTTTTTATGTAGTGTTTTAATGATGTGAGGAATGCGTGTGTGCACATCAATAAAACACCACACAAGAACAACTGATGCATGAAGAGGGCTTTTTGCAGGGTTTTTCACTCTGAGTGTGATTTCTGGTTATGTTACTTTCATTGTTTGTATATTAACAATACAAACTTTTTAAGAAGTATAAAGTGCAAACAGAATGTAATTGTACTTGATACATACCACAGAAATGGGAAAGTTTGATAAAATAAAATACAAGTATTTGTAATGTTAATAACAGATATTAAGACATTAAATCTCCTTCATGCATGACTTACATGGAGGGACAAAATACCTTGAAAGGAGCTGTGGTCTCCTACGTTTAGCTGAACCCTTGGACCCATTCTCTGCTGGTCTCGCACCCACATTGTCCATGTGATGGGGAAGGCTTGAAGAGTGGAAGCCTACTGAATGTGCATTTACTGTCCCTGTGAGATGGATCCTTACACATATACAGCAACAGTCTATGTGTGCTCAGCATAGCCCCTTCAGACCTTCCCCCACTGTGTGGACTGCTTGGATGCAGGGCCAGGAGAAGGCTGTGTGTCTTTGTAAACTACAGCAGGAAAAATACAAAGAAAGAGTTTAAACATTGCTTTTTGCAGTGTTTTATGATGCACACATGAGCAGTGATAATGTAAAGAAACAGATGCAAAGGTACTAAAGGAACTGTGAGTGCATTCTTCAAATCCAGAATTAATTTGACAACTTCTCATATTTAAACTTGAATTTAGAAGGCGTGGAACTATAGCGAGCCAAGGGAACAATAAAGAAACAGAGCTAGTAAAACCTTCTCAGCACTCAGAACATTTCCAAGACATGCTGCTTGCTTGAAAATGGTAGAGGAAGAACATTTGTACAGCTCTCCCTCAAACTGCGAAACATGAAAAAGTATCTGTATGGTTATGCTTCTCCTATAGGATGTCAAAGACACTCTGTTATCTAGATTTTTAAAAATGATGTGTACATCTCTTCCTCGAAAAGAGTATGTCCCCAAATTGTTAGGATGGTATCACACAACTCAGAAACTTGAGGTTTAGAAAAACATAATCAAAGATGCCCTGATGGGTAGTTTATTCTGAAAATCTTAAGTGCTAACACTCAAAAGCCATGATATGGAGCTGTCCTAATAATAGAAAGTAAAATCCCAGTGCAGAGCAAATTAAGCCACACATCCTATGTAACTGTGGCTTGAGGGAGTTCCATTGGCTCTCCACTGACAGTTGAATGAGCAGGCATTTTTAGTAGCAGACAGAAAAACATATGTTTTAGAAATGCAAGCAAACTTTAGTGATGAAAGCATTGAAGATTGGATTGCTAGATATATAGATACACGCACACTAGAATGGGGGAGAAATTTGATTCAGTTCGTGTTTAAAGCCAAATTTATCAAATTTGCCCTTTCCATAACAATATGAGAACCAAAACAGAACCATCCTTCAAAATTAACACTCATCCGGATTTTGCAATGCAATTCTCCAACCAAGCAACGTTTACAGAAATGCATATACAATATTAGGGGAAAGTGTGCACAAAATAAACATACTGGTGGAAAAAACATATAAACGTGCATTATATTAGAATAGATTGCTTGCAAAAATGTGCACGTTAGTCAAAACTGCACACAAAATGTATTTATTAAGAGCAATTCACACTAAAATGCTAAAGAATTTTCATGAGGAATTTTTTCAAAAAAATAAGCAAATTCCTGCAGAAATGTGGAAAACTGAATTTAATATTAGAAAAATGAGAAACTGAGAGACTTTAAACTGACAGACCATTCCATCCCTAGTGGGTGTGTGAGTGTGCACACACACACACATTTATATATGCGCACATACATTGTTTAACCAGCTCTAGAGGCCTCTTGAAGTGGCTTACGGTAATTAAGCACCACTACTCTAGCAACAGAATAAAAGTATAGTAAGGGCTGAACTAGAGGCTTGGCGGCAGCCACAGAATTAAAATCCTGGTTGCCATGAACAGCTGGAAAGTGGTGTGGGGAGGATGCAACGTGCAGTGGAGAAGCAACAAGTGGGGAGCCAACGCTTATTCCTTCCCCCACATACTGCTTCCTCTCCCCCTGCCATGCAAGCTTCTCCCTCAGCTGCTTTTCATACATGGGTCTGGGAACCCGCTGGGTAAAGAGGGCTGCATGAAGAAAGTGATAGGGAAGGGAAGGGGGCAAGATGAGAGAAGCATTGACACAGCAAACCTACCAACAATAACTCCCCCCAGATGCTCCATTGAAATAATTTGCATTGTTCCAGCTGATGCTGGGACAGATTGCATGCTTCATGGATGATCTTGTCTAGGTTCTACTAGTAAACTGGTCCCAGGCTATAGTCTGAAGGCACATGAGGGCAGCACCATGCTAAAGCTAAGTTGGGTGAGGTCTGGTCAGTGCCTGGATGGGAGACTGCCTGGGAACCATAGGTAAGCCGCCTTGGGTTATTATCATGACAAGAAAGGAGGGGTATAAATGTAATAAATAAATAAATGCCTAGCATTATGCTGAATTTCCAAGTTTAGATAAACAAAATTGTAACACACACACACACATCTATTAACACACACCATTCAAGAAATAATTTATACCATTCTGTTCCAAATTATACAGTATAGACAACAGCTTAATGTTGCAGAACGATAAGTAACCCCATGCTGAGGGAAAGGGTTATGACTTTCTAAATGTGTACCAGGCTGATGACTGCTTTAATGCATATTGTAAAAACAGAAGAGCAGCAGACTTCCCATTTTTAGTAATTTGGGAAGGAAGGTTATTACAGAATCTGAAAATAATGTAAAAGTGTGTCATGTTCATAGGACTCATGACTCTCTCACTTCTTCCTTAAGCTAGACCTACTGTGAGAATCAAACCTGAGAACACTATCTTAGGGACCAAGAACAAAAGTGGAACTAGTAAGGCAGAAACATTAATCAAGACTTCATTCCTGAATCTGCTAACATGCACCAAATTATAAATCTGTAAATTCATGTAAATTACATGATTCCTATGTAGAATGGGAATAACAGCTAGAGAAGTAAAGGACAAGAGGGCTAGCCTGGAGATGACTAAACCTAAATCCAAGCTTAGAAGATGCACAGTGACGGAGTCTGAGTCAAAACATAATGGACATACAAATTTACTGAGCTTACAGTTCTCAACTTCAGCTTACAGTTCTCAAAGTGAGCTTTCTTCCGCCAGATAATAATCTTTTACTAGTAAATCAAGTCAAGAATATTGCTAGCAACTTCTTTTAAAAAGACTGTTTCTTTTACATTGTATGGGACTGCTGTTGTGCAACTGTAGATGGAAACAAAAATGTTATTAATAAAAATGCATTAAAAGTTATTTTCTGCTGAAGTGGAAGTGGTTTTTAAAAACACTTCTTTTTTAATTGTGCAGAAGAGGTTATTTTGGAGGGGTATTCTTTTTTGTGAAGCAATTTAGAACTCTTGCTTTTCATTGTGTGTTCAGAGATGCTGCTCACAAATTAGTGAGCCATAAGGTGAATTCATCCATCTCTACAGGTGTGTTCTTTGAGTTCAGCCACCTGAACTAGAAATGGAAGGTTGAAATGTTATAACACATGTTTCCGTTGACAGGCAAAGGCAGCTCTGAGTATAACTACTAGGCCAGCACAATCCAATTAGTTTCTTACATCCCACCAATGGTTGGTGCTGGTGCTGAAGTTGTAAAATATTTCTTATCCCTATGTGGACCTGAGTAGTTCTGCCTTACCTTCAAAAACATATGGACCATCAGCATGCTGAGAGGGTGAACACATTCAAGTGATTTACTTTAATTTTGAAAATTAACATCCTTTAACAAAGCCTATACAATAAAATGTACCAGGAATATAACAGACTGTCTTTTTCTAGAGTTGTTTGATTCCTGCATTTATCTTTAATAACTGTTTCATCTCTATCATTGCTTTGCTGGTGTTCAAACCCTCTTTAGTGCCTAAAGATGGTTCTCACTGAACACACAAAAGTCTATCATGGCTGACCATGGCAAGCGGACTATGAGGTTCCTAGTTCAAATCTTGAGATGGAAAATAAAATCAAGGAGGAATCGCATGGAGGAAGAGTTATAGTAATCAATAAGTCCAATTGTCCTCACATAGAGTGGGCACATGTGTGCTCATGACAAAGAGGCAAAATATCTAGATGCCAGAAATGATTGTGCCCTAGAATGGAACTGACCAGAGGGGTGGCAATCTTAAGTGGTGCCCACGAACTGCTGCAAGATGTATTGTTGAACCAATTAGGAACATTGACTACAGTATTATCAAATTCAACATATGTGCAAGTGGACAATTGCCAAGAAAGTAATTTGACTTCAGAAGGGGAAACTTCTAAAAAATAAGGGGATTTGTAAAAAGTAGGTTGAAAGAGAAAAGCAACAGGGTCAAATTTCTCAAGAATGTTTGGGTGTTGGGAATCAGTTTGGGAGATGGTTGGACCTTTGGATGACAACAGGGTCAAAGGTAGGGTTGAGATCCACTTGCAGGTCCCAGTCCGCTAGCATTCCATCTAACTGGAATGCAGTTTTGAACCATCTTTATTTGTAGCCATTACCTTAGGCTTTCATCTGGTTCAAATTAATACTTCAACTAGGAACAAGGTGGAAGGACATTTACAGGGTTGATACCACAGAGGTTAAAAAGGAAGTACAGAGTGCTTCACCCACATTTTCTAGCCTTGCCTTAACATGGGTGACACTTTGTCTAGGCTTCCTTTTTAATCTCTAGTATTAACCCCATACTCTCTAGTATTTTAAGCCTATAAATGCTGTACAAGCGGGCTCCGCTTATATGGCAGGTTCCATTCCGGACCCGCACCATAAAGCAGAAATCGCCATAAAGCAGAATCTCATTGAGTATAATGGGGCACGTCACGCGAAAATGACACGAAAATGCCGTAAAATGCAACAAAATTGGCTTTAAAATGGGAAATGAAAGCCGCCGCATTAGCGGAACGCTGGTAAGCGAAGTGCCAGTAAGTGGGGCCCTACTGTACTACACGTGCACTCTGAGGCAATAATACCCCGATTGACATTTCACATCCTTCATTATCACCTTTCCTCCAGAGGTCAGTAAGTAGTATCTTCACCCACCACCATACTTAAAAACACAGTTGGAGATCAATGGATGCAATAATCTGATTCAGCAGAAGAACATTGCCATGCTGGCCCAGCAAATGCAACTAGTTAATGCCATGTTGCCTGGTGTCCCATTAAAACCAGTGAAGCATATGCCTCATACATTCAAAAAAAGAGGGGGGAAGGGATCTCCTATTTCATCGACACTGATTCCATTTATCAATACCAAACACTAAAGCCAATGTTTTCAGTTGCATCAAGCTTAGCCACCAATGCTTCAACAGCCTTTAACCCCTGCTTGGGGCCTGTCTCAACTGGCTTGGTCCCAGCAGAGATCCTGCCAACAGGGCCAATGCTGGTTGCAGGCAATCCAGGTGTGCCAGTTCCAGCTGCAGCAGCAGCAGCAGCACAAAAGGTAACGAGGACAGACAGATTGGAGGTAGGAAATCACACATTATAACTCCAGTTGTGAAGCTCCCTGTTCAGAACATTGTATTCTTTATGTAGCCTTGTGTCTGCATAATCTGCATATTGTATGAGTGGTTGGTTGATATTTTTGAGGTAGTGAATGATGGCAATGGTTGCATGGAATAGATGGTGAATGGTTCTATTGTTTATTATTTATTTATTTATTTATGAGATGTGTTAGATGCCCATCTGGCAGAGGTTAATCTGCCACTCTGGGCGACTTACAACCAAACACAAGTACATTCCATATAGGCATAATCAAAATCCTAAAAATTAGAAATTAAAAATTAAATCTTAAACATTCTATTGTGATATGTTGGTTGTTATTTATATTATACTGCTTGTAATACTCTGACTTTTATATTGTGGTTATGTACATATATATCGTTCATGTATTTTGCTTTGTAAATTAATTTGATATGGTTTTTATTGTACCTTGTGTATGCCATTATAAACCGCTTTGAGATCTTTCAGATAGTGAGAGGTCTATAAATGGAAATATCATCATCAATGCTCTAACTAAAATGCTCCATTGCTAATGAGAGCCTGATTCCTGCCCACCAGTTTCTTTCTGTTTCTCCCCCCCCCTTGGTTGTTGTGTGTATGAGTACAAGAGGGAGTAGGAAGTTGGAGCAGTCAGACAGAGAGCCAGCTCATTTCCTTTCCCCAGGTGAGTTTTTGCCATCTGTATTAAGGACTGTTGTAAGTTTTTCAAAAAATCTGCAGAAACTCATAGTGTTCAAGATCAGTCCATGGAAAGAGTGGACATGCAAATTTGTAAAAAAATCCAGTATCAAGTCTGATTTGGGCAAAATTCTTGCCCATCCCTAGTCAAAGGTATGCTAAAGGAGGAGAAATTGAATGAATTCTTTGCAAATGTTTTCTTACCAGAAGATGTGGGACAGATTCCTGTGCCTGAACTACCTTTCTCAGGAAGGGAGTCTCAGGAGCTGAGGCAAACAGTGGTTACAAGAGACAACGTTCTAAGCCTTATTGACAAATTAAAATTGGACAAATCCCCAGGTCTAGATGACATCTACCTGAGAGTTTTTAAAGAACTTAAATGTGAAATTGATGGTCTTCTAACAAAAATGTGTCCCTAAAATCAGCCTCCATACTGGACTAGAAAGTAGCCTATTTCACGTCATTTTTTTTTTTAAAAAGATCAAGGGTAAACCTGGAAATTACAGGCTGGTTAGTTTTAACATCTGTTCTGAGAAATCTGGTGGAAAGCATTGCTCAAAATAGAATTACCAGGCATATAGAAGAACAAGTCTTGCTGAAGCAGAACCAGCATGGTTCCTGAGCAAGCTTAGCAATCACAGAATAAGAGGAGAGATCCTCTTGTGGATCATTTTAGAAACAAGAATCAGAGAGTTCTCAATGGAGGGAGAGTGCTGTGGGGAGAGTGCTGTTGTGCTCATGTCGTGCATGTAGGCTTTCCATTACATATCTAGTTGGCCGGTAGCTGCTGGATTAGATGGACCTTTGTTCTGATCCAATAGGGCTCTTCCTATATAGGTTCTGGAGACTGTAACCCGTGGCAAATATGGGTTACACAAACCAATTATAGATGCATATATGTGCCTTACCCCTTTTATGTACTAGATACAGAGTGGATGCACATCAGCAGTAGGAATATGCCCACCAAAATTCCTCATTTCAGATTGGCTGACTTCATGGAGCGTTATTTCATCAGTTCCAGACTTCCAACAAGCAACAGCATATCCACTGCTGGTGAGAAGCAGACAGATGATAGCCACACCTCCCTTAAAAATTTAATTATTGCTTCCTGTGGATTCCTCCCCCACCTCCAGTTGAGAGACTTTAGGACAGTTACTCGATCTAGGGCCTTTTCTGTAGTGGCCCCCGAACTGTGGAACAGCCTCCCCAAAGAAGTACGCCTGGCGCAGACGCTTCTATCTTTTCGGCGCCAGGTTAAGACCTGGCTATGCTCCCAGGCATTTTAAGCGTTTAATGTTATAATTTTAAATCTTTTTTTGTTTGCTGTTTATGTTTACTGCTGGTAGGTTGATTTTATTGTGATATTTTGTATTTTAATCTTTTGTACACCGCCCAGAGAGCCACTCGCTATGGGCGGTTTAAAAATGAAACAAACAAATAAATAAATAAATAAATTAGCTTTATTTAAACTTTTTATTTCCCTTAAAATTCCTCAGCTATTTCACCCAAAGTTCCCAAATTTACTTCAGTAGCAATTCTAAACCAAAGACTCCGTCCTTGATGATGATGACCTGCCCTTTGCCATAAGGTCCGAGGGTGGGTAACAACAATATAAAATACAATATTAAAAACAGTTTAAAGCAAATTACATTCACCACTAGAGAGGTCCTACAATATAAATCTCAAATTTCAAAGGCAAGGGTGGTGTGTCTTCAGCATACAAGGGAAGCTGTATAATGAAGGTGCCAGATGCACATCTGTGAAGAGGGAATTCCACAACTTAGGGTTTGCCACAATGAATGCTATCTTCCACTCGCCCCCCTCAAAACTCTGGGTGCAGTGAAACTACCAAGGGGACCCCTTCTACCTATCTCAAAACTCGGGAAGAGGGAAGGAGGCGATCTTTCATATCCTGAACAGATTGAACTGAGTGCCATCCTCCTATACACACTTCAAGCCACAAAGGAACTGCTTGTACTTGCCCCAACATGGGTTTGCACCCTCAGAGGCCTTCCTCTCCCTCTTCCACTTTCCTTTCCCCTTGTTCCTGGCATCCGGAAGATTTGCATCCCAGGTGCCAAGGACCATGTAATTTTCTGGCTGCATCTCCCAGGGTTTCTGCACAAGGGACACTAACATTCCAAAGAGCAGGAAAGAGAAGAGAGGCCTCTCAGTCCTCCCTCCCTCTGCCGTATCTTGCACCAGGCCAGGCAAGTGAATGGGAAGGAGGCAGGAAGAGCAGAGTTTGGGGTCTCATGGAGGAAGGATATGTAAACCTTAATGTATTGTTATGAGCATGGGGGTTGGGATGGTTGATTCCTGTGGGCCCCCTTTCCAACCTCTGATTTGGAATCCTGTGCCTTGGAATGAGGAACTCTCTGCTGGTCAAATGAGTCTTTTGTTAACCAAATAGATTGGCCAGGTAAGATAATGGGCCGATCAGTTGCCTAGCAATGGTGGATGGGTCAGGGAGACCCTTTTGCCTCCTCCCCCACTCCTGGCATCCAGCAGAAGTTGTGCTTGTAGTTTTGAGTGTGTCCAGACAATAGCTGGGAACTGGGAGGCAGAGAGAGAATGGGTCTCTGCACCATGGCCTTTGAGGTGCCTCTTGCAACCCAGATGGAAAGACTGGATATTGGACTGCTGATGCCTTGAACCCCTCCATCCTTGAGCTCAGGTTGGAATGTGTGTAAACAAACAAACCATATTTCATAAAGACACCGCAGTCTCTGCTGACCTTCTTCCCCAAAGGAAACCAAACCCTGGAGGAGCGCAGGGACCCCCAAATTCTCACCGCTCGGAGATTGGGGAGGCCTGCAACAGTATTATCTAATGATGTCATCAGGAGCACAAATGGGGTTATCAAATTTGGAATTGATATTGGGAAAAACTGTGCTTTGTCTCTGATTTGGGGGGCAGACATAGGTTTATTTATTAAGCCCAAGTCCAAATTGAGTCCAAGAGGGCTTCATCCATAATTATATTTAACTTCTCTTTGTTTTTCTTTGACAATAACAGGTCCACACTTGATTCTAGCAATCTGTTACCTCCCTCCTTTTAACACAACTGGTAAAATTGGACTCTGTATAATCAAAATAACACCTGGCTTTTGAAGAACAAGGCTTATCGTTTTCAATATTCACTGCCTTCATTCATTCAAAAAGATGGCTAATTGCCAACACCACACACTGAAAATTCCCCGCATGACCCTGAGATAAACTCTAAATCCAGAAATCTATAGCAGGCAAAGGGCTGCTGTCTAATCAAGCTAACTAGAGGATCTGAAAGCTTCCAGTACCATTCAAAGGAGCAAGGGGCCAGCAAGTGCACCAAAACACATAGTTATAAGTCTCTTGGAATAATGAGAAAAAACACTGTCTCAATTTTAAGTAGATAAATGAGTACAAAACCAAGGAAATTTAGCTCATTTTCAACACAGAGAGTTTAAATATCTATTCCCCATTTCTGTTTTATGTTTCCTACTGAGAAATTACTGTCAAATGATCAAAGATAAATACAATAGAACAATTAATTCTGCTAGGTCTTTATCAGGAAAAAGACATCTTTATTAATTTTTCAACAGCAGACATAACTAGTTTTATAGTTTTGCACAAAGTCTTTTTAGTTCCATTTAGATGTAATTCAGTTTCGGTCAGCAGCAAAATCGCCCAACCATTTAAGAGAGATTGCTGAGACTGAAGTGGATAACAGTCCATTTTATCGACAATTGTGTAGATCACTTCTATAAAATGTTTTGGAAAGAAAAAGTGAAAAAGACAACGAAGTAGAAAACTTCAATGAATACCATTTTTCACCTGCTATCCATTTCTCCCACACCTTGCAACATTGTGCTAAGCTCCTAGCACAAATAAATGAGGGGGAAATGAAGCATTTGCGGTGACGATGCAAATTTTAATGGTCACAGAATAAATTCAGACTGGAAATTCTTTGCATGCATCAGAACTTGGGTTGTAAACAATTCTGGCAGGTACCTGGACATTTTATTCTTTGTAAAGAGAACTAGTAGAATGCTAGGCATATAATACATAAATTCACTAACAGGCAAAGATCCTTGCTGTTTAAGAATGTACTTATAGTCCACAGATATTTCTATAAAACTTGAAAAAGCAGGGAAACTGAGCAGCTAGAGTGAATGCACCAGGGGAGCAGGAGACCTGACCTCCTCTCTGAGATATTGTACTGCCCTACAAATATGTCAAAATGCAAACACAATTTGTGTTGGTCTTTCAGAGTCCAATCCACTTCCTGTGTAGCTTGGAAGAATTTGGTAACATATGCCTCTGAGCATATGATGAGTGGTGACAACACCTGCCATCTCCAAAGATGGAGAATTACATTTTTGTATGTTGATGTTCTTACTTTGTTTCTTTCCTATTGTTTCTACAGAGAATCTAATTGTGTTCAGAGAATCTAAAATTTTATTTCCCATTATTCATCCTAGAAACCTGTATCAAATTTATTTCGAAGTCTTTTTATTGGTCACAGTCATATGATGAGGAAGACAGCCTTTTGTGCTTCAAGTTGGATGTTATGTTCTATTGGGTGCATTAACAGTTGAATCTGAAACTGCAGTTTGATGTAAAATCAGACTGATTACAATATGTTGCTACTTCAGCAATGACTCCAGCTGTTGGAAAAAAAGATGATGCATGTTTTCAGCCTGCTATGTTTCAACCACTTCATTTAAGGCAAGGTGGGCATGGTCAATTAAAAACATAGAGCACACCTAGAAATTTGCTAGAATATATTTTACTTCCCACTGTTTTATCTTCTGCAAACTGAGACACTCGAGATGTCCACTGGAGACTATTCTGCAGAATAGTCAGAGCTATTATTCCACAATTGTTTTTGGAGTTTTTTAGTGTATTTTTTGCAAAGTGCTGCTGTACTTCACATATTCACAGAAACAGAAGCACTTCTACACTTCTACACTTCTATCTTTCCGGCGCCAGGTAAAGACCTTTTTATGCTCCCAGGCATTTTAATCTTTTAATTTTCTTAATCTTTCTATTTTTAATATGTATCCTTCTTAATTTGTGTTGTATTTGTTTTTGTTGTGCTTTCTGTTGTTTGTTTGTACATGTTTTTGTGATTTTTTACCATGATATATTGTATTTTACCTTGTTTGTTCACCGCCCTGAGAGCTATTCTGCTAAGGGCGGTATATAAATTGAAATAATAAAAATAAAAATAAAATAAATAAAAGGAAATGATTTACTACAGGAAACTTCACTAAAATTGCAAAGTAAATCAAACATATTTAAAGTGACTATCTGAACTATATCAACTTTATCTTAATATTGTTGCTTCCTCCCTGCTAAAACAAGATCAGCATAGCACATGTCTTGTTTCTGTTATTTAGGCTGATTACAGGTGTTGCCAACACTCACCATATGCTCAGAGGCACCATATGCTCAGAGGCAAAGCCACCCTTCTGACACTAGTGCCATTACAGCTTAGGGCAGCAGACAGGCTGGGGCTGCAATTGACACAGCAGCAGAGCCAATCCTGCACTCTCACTAGTGTATCAACACAAACACAACCCTGTTGTGGCCCTGCTCTGCCCCATCCCTGTTTAAGTAAGCTGTAGCGACAGCTTACTGAAAGTTCTTGAAGCTTGTTTGTGACTGGCTATGTGTACGTCAATAGGGACATAACAATGGCCATTTATTTTTTATTTCAGTGGATGACCTTACAGGAAATCAAACATAAGCTCCAAAAGAAGTAATGCATAATGAACACTGGCAGTGAGATATTCATGCTCTCACTTCAATATAGAATATATATGACATCATCCATTTCCCACAACTTCCATGTGAATGTACACCATCATCAGTATATGTGCAAATTAAACAGTCAGTTCAAGTTAACTCCCAATGGATTCATTCATTCAACATTCTTCATTTTCTGAGATCCATCCATCCATCCATCCATCCATCCATCCATCCATCCATCCATCCATCCATCCATCCATCCATCCATCCAACCATCCATCCATCCATCCATCCATCCATCCATCCATCCATCCATCCATCCATCCATCCATCCATCCATCCATCCATCCATCCATCCATCCATCCATCCATCCATCCATCCATCCATTCATCCATCCAGTGAGATGAAGAAAGAAAGGAAACAGAACAAGAACTAAAAAATCCTGGCAGCCAGTCACAGAAATCCCCATGCAGCACAACCTGACCCGGGGGCTGCAGTTAGTGCTGAATGCTGCAGCACGATTGCTAACATGAGTGAGACCCAATCAGTACAAAATACCTCTGCTCTGAAATCTGCACTGGTTGCTGATTTGCTACCAGGCCAAGTTCAAGGTGTGCTTTCCATCTTACTGGTGCCACATAGTACTTGTTCTGTTCTTGTAAGAAATTAGTCCTTTAGTATGACAGCACCTATACTTAGGAATTCCCTGCCTATTGACATTAGGCAGGCACCTTCATTGTACTCTTTTCAGCATCTACTAAAAACAGTTTTTGTTTAGGCAAGCCGACTCAGATATGTAGAAGCTACTATGCTTTTTCTCTGTTTTTAACTCATTGTTGGTTTTATTATTTTGAATGTTTTTAAATACCTGTTTCTAACTGTTTTGCCAATAATTTTATTGTTTTAATTCCTTCTGTAAACTGCTTTGAAGGGGTTTTTTTTACAATAAAGTGGTATATAAATGTTGTTAGTAAAATACATAAATAAATTTCAGAGTTACTGTGGCCCTTGGGTCTCTTTCCTTTTTTAGGCACAAGGTAATCTGCCTTATACCTACTTGGGCCATTTGGTACTATCTAGCTCAGTACTGATGACATGGACTAGCATTGGCTCTCGAGGCTTCCAGGCAATAGCCTTTTCCAGAGATTGGATTTTGGACTTTTGCATGCAAAGTATGTCCCCAGCTACTGAGCTACAGCCCTTCCCATGTTCAAAAAAGTAAATTCCCTTTGGAATTCCCTCCCCTTAAATATTAGACAGGTGCCATCTCTGTTATCTTTTCGGTGCCTACTGGAGACCTTCCTCTTTCAACAAGCCTGTTAAGTAGAGGCCTTATCCCAGTCTGCATCTGTGTTGGAATTGCTTTTTAATATGTTTTTAAACTTTTTTAAAAAGTATATGTTTTTAAACCTTTTTTTAAAGATGTTTTAAAGTTTTTAAAATGTTTTTAAAAATGTTTTGTTTTAATATATTTTAAAGTCTGTTTTTATAATGTTTTAAAGTGTCTTTAGTGCTTTTGTTTGCTACCCTGGGCTCCTACTTGGAGGAAGGGCGGGATAAAAATCAAATAATAAATAAATTAATTAATAAAAAGTATATTCTTAAATTGTTCTTTTCAATTCACTAAAGGATGCACTGAACACCTATGGCAGTTCCACACCATTCATTTAAAGCACATTCAACATGCATTTGAAGCACATGAATACCACCACAGAATCATGGGAAATGTAGTTTGTTAAGGGTGGTGGGAACCATAACTATGAGAGGGAAACTACACTTTCCAGGATTCTTTAGGGGAAGTCATGTGCTTTAAATGTAAGTTGGATGTGCTTTAAATGTATTATGTGGATAAACATTGCCTGCATTAAGTCATTTTATTTAATTCATAAAATGGATATCAGCTACATAGTTACTTAATGACCATGGGCTACTCACCATCTCTCAGCCTAATATGCCTTCAGGGTGAAAACAACAGAGGAAAAATCTAGAGGGGGAAAATAATGTACAACCATAGCGTGAAATCAGATACATATTGAGGCATAATATGAAGAAATATTTATATAAGCATGAATGTCAAGGATATTTATATCCTGTAAATATATTTATAGTGCAATCCTCTGCATGTTTACTCAGAAGCAAGTCACAATGCATTCAATATGGCTTACTCAAATAGGATTCACAAGACTGCAACCTCAAGTGATAAGGAACTTCACTCACCCAACCCAATATTCACTTTAAGCTGTTTTGTAACTGTTTTGTATTTGTTTTATGGTTATTGGATTTTAAATGGATTTATTTCTTGTGAGCTGCCTTGGTTTCCAACCCTACCTCACAGGGCTGTTGGAAAGATTCCACATACACACAGTGGAGATGTAAAAATACATACACCTCTTATAATAGTGTAGGTATGGTTTTGACAATAAACTATTATATGAACTTATTTTTTA
The DNA here is from genome assembly GCF_030035675.1 of Rhineura floridana. Taxonomy (NCBI): domain Eukaryota; kingdom Metazoa; phylum Chordata; class Lepidosauria; order Squamata; family Rhineuridae; genus Rhineura; species Rhineura floridana. Next base: position 191,413,157 of record NC_084480.1, read on the forward strand.
AAAAAACAGTATTAGTTTCCCACCAAATAAAAGCAGTAGCACCTATGTAAACCCTGCCTAATTGCTTACAAATAGGATTGGAGAGGGAGAGAAAGATTTACAACACAATTCCTTTGCTATGTTCAGTCAGAAGTCCCATTGATTTACAGCTCAAACCTAACTATGTCTACTCAAAAGGAAGTCCTACTGAATTCATTGGGGTTTACTCCCAGGTATGTGGGATTAGCGTTGCAGCTTTACTCCCAGAAAAGTGAGTATAGGGTTACAGCTTCATATTGTGAACGTTTTCAAAACAGGCTATGAATTAGACAAATAAACTGCCCTGTTCAACAGACCAGGAAAATTTAAACTTGTTTGAGTCCTTATAATTAGAAAAGTATAACATATTGTAATGGCAACATAAGATGCAGCATGTACACTTTTTCAAAGTTCTGTTCAAAAATTATTTGAAAGATAAAATGTATAGTATGCAATTTTTCCAAGTAATTAAAAAACTGCATGTACACTTTTATTATAATCATAACTGAAATTACTGTGCATGCCTACCAAGATCCTGCTGTGATATTCAGATCTAGATTTCCTGCTATATTTTTGGAGAGAGAAAGGCAATCTTGCCGCTGCTGAAATTAAATCTGATTATCATAATAAAAAGTGTAGTTTATTTGAAGGGATCGATTAGAGGGCAGACCCTGAGGCGTAGTTATCTATTGAAATGCTCAGATGCATGTTGACTCTAATTATCTATACAATTCTTTATCCAAACTTAATTAATGCACTTCCACGTTTAATTAATTATGCTTTATTTGAAGACATTCTGAGTGAAACAATTTGATAGTTATTGTCTATGGCCTAATGAGTATCATTTTGAAGTCATTCTTGGTGAAGATTTCTTTCTTTTGTGTTTCTTTCTATCATGTGTCTTTTAAAGATGAGTCTTTATTACTTTTGCTAATTATTCCAGATACATCAGGCCTCATCTATTTAACTTTTAAGAAAGGCAGTTTGGAGAAAAAGTTTGAAGGCAGAAAGTCAGACTGAATTATTTTTCTCTTTGAAGCTCCATCTCTTGTAGGCTGAGTATTGCATCTTTAAAATGAATGTCCTATGTCTCCAAACTGAAAATACTTCACACCATGTATAGTTAAATTCGCTCCCATAGGGGGCAGCGATGGGCACCAACTTGAATGGCTTTAAATGAGGGTTAAACAAATTCATGGAGGATAAGGCTATCAATGGCTACTAGGCACAATGGCTATGTTCTCCCTCCAATGTCAGAAGGAATATGCTTCTGTATACCAGTTGGAAATCACAAGTGGGAAGAGTGCTGTTGCACTTTGGTCCTGGTTGCAGGCTCTTAATGGGGATCTGGTTGGCCACTGTAAGAACAAGATGATGGACTGGATGGGCCTTTGGCTCTTCTTATGTATGTTCATATGAAATTCAGGTGTGGATGATTAAGTGACATACATGTATATGTGAACTGGCCCTACACGTGAATTACCATGTGTATGAATTGTTCCCATGCTGTAATTGTGATCATCGTAGTGTAAACCAGACAGGCTCCTTGAAGTTAGTGAATGTATTCCCAAAGTGCAATTTAGTTTTGTGCATTCTCCTGTTGCCAATGTTATGTTCAGACATTTAGCCTGCTGTATGCAGTCAGTAAAATCAGCCACACTGTTGCTTCATGATTATATTGCTTGAGGCTGCAGCTATCACTTTTTAGTGCTGAGCCAAAGAATCTTTTAACTTTTTTCAGTCAAAATTGATTTTTTTTAAATGGGGAAGATATTGTGAAACTGTCCCCTGCTTGTCTTTATCACTCTTGCCTGTTTGTATTGTCTGGCAATGATAACAATCACATTCCTTATCCACAAAGCATCATTGGGCTTCAGATGTCATCAAATAATCATATCTCATTGGCTCAGTGATATAGTCATGCAACCAAAGCCAGAGTGAGGGTTGGAAGCTTTGCTTTTGTCTTGTAGGTAAGGAAAAAAAGAGAAAAATGGCTCCAAGGGAAAAAAAGAATCACAGCTGCTGGCTAAGTGTTCCCCCTCAAGTCAGCAGAATCCTCCCAACCTGGGAACCTACAAGCCAAACAGAAAATTTGGGAGGAGGACATTTTGGCTCAGCTCTAGTTTTTCTACTTTTATGGTTTTGGTTTTTGATTTAATTAGCTCTATTCACTAATAGACAAAAAAAACATTGGGGTTTAAGAAGGTACCTATGAAATGGAAATGGATTGCCTTCAAGTCGATTCTGACTTATGGTGACCCTGTGAATAGGGTTTTCATGATAAGTGGTATTCAGAGGTGATTTTACTGTTGCCTTTTGCCATAGCTGAGAGGCAGTGACTGTCCCAAGGTCACCCAGTGAGCTTCATGGCTACACCACACTGGCTATAGGATCATCCTCAGGATAGGTGAAACTGACCACAGGGGATGGGGAGGGGAGAAGGAGGAGTAGGAGAGAGGAGAGGAACGGCAGAGGGGAGGAGGGGGAAGGGAGTAGGCAGGAGGGGGAGGGGAGGAGAAGGACAGGTTTGATCATTTGCATGTTTATTGAGTGGGATTTACTCCCATACAATGATGCTTAGGATAGGTGAAACTGACCTGGAGGGCAGGAAGTAGGGTGGAGGGGGGTAAGGGAAAAGTGCAAGGGAGGGGGAGGAGTAGGGCATGGCTGCAGGGGGAGGGGGAGGAGGAAGAGAGGAGGGTGGGGAAAGGAGGGAGGGGAGAAGGGGAGGGGAGGTGAAGGAGAGGGAGGGAAAAGGAGAGGGGGAGGGAGGACAGGTTTGATATTTTGCATGCTTATTGAGTTCAATGGAATTTACTCCTGTGCAAACATCCTTAGAATAAGTGAAACTGACCTGGAGGAAGGGGAGGAGGGGAAGGGGAAAGAGGGGGGAGGAGGGGGAGGAGGGGAGAAAGGGTAGGGGTAAGGAAGGAGGAGGAGGGGAGAGGGGGGGGAGGGAGGAGGATGGGGGGAAGGAGGGAGGGAGGAGAGGAGATTGGATGGGTGGGCACTGGGCAGAGGGAAAGCACCTTTCCTTTCCCAAAAGAAAACATTGTTAAGATTATCATAGTTTTTCAGGGTTACCCCTACCTTTTTATTTTACAGTGGTAGGATATATTCTTCATGTATGTATTCTGCATGTAGTCTCTCACTCAAATTTGAGCCAAAGCTCTTCCTGACCATATCCAGACCAGAACATTTATTCTACTTTCAACAGTTATGGCTTCCCCCAAAGAATCCTGGGAAGTGTAGTTTGTGAAGGGTTCTGAGAGTTGCTAGGAGATGCCCTATACCCCTCAGTACAATATCTCAGAGAGGAGGTCGGGTCTCCTGCTCCCCTGGTGCATTCACTATAGCTGCTCAGTTCCCCTGCTTTTTAAAGTTTGATAGAAATATTTTATTTATTTATTTATTTATTTATTTATTTATTTATTTATTCAATTTATATACCGCCCCATAGCCGAAGCTCTCTGGGCGGTTTACAACAGGTAAAAAAAAACATCTGAAATATCTGTGGGCTATAGGTACATTCTTAAACCGCAAGGATTTTTACCTATTAGTGAATTTATGTAACATTCTACTAGTTCTCTTTACAAAGAATACAATGGCCAGGTACCTGCCAGAATGGTTTACAACCCAAGTTTAAGCCAAAGCTCTCCCTGGCCATATCCACACCAGAACAGTTATTCCACTTTCTACACTCATGGCTTCCCCCAAAGAATCCTGGGAAGTGTAACTTGTGAAGGGTTCTAAGTATTGCTAAGAGATACCATATGCCCCTCACAGAGCTACAATCCCCAGAAGAATGACTGACTGCTAAAACACTCTGGCCACTGGACCTGTGTCAGGGAATAGGAGTCTACTAACACCTCATGGCACCCTTCACAAACTACACTTCCCAGGATTCTTTGGGGGAAGGCATGACTGTTTAAAGTGGAAAAAATGGCTGGGGTGGGGGTGGCCCCCTGATTAGCTGACAGCTGTGAGTCTGACTTTTAGAACACTGACAGTTGGTTCTTACTAAGCATGCCTACACTATCATAGACTCCAATGTTAAATTTCTTAAATTAATTAAAAATCAGCCATGCATTTTTTAAAATTTTAACTGCATACGATAAAGGTCAGAGTATGGGGCAAGGTCAGTAACTGGATTACAGGTACTCAGTGAACATAGCTGATTATTAACTAATTTCAACAAATTATGAGACCACTGACAGAGAGTACAACAGGGGTCTGGATTATTTTACTCTTATTTTAGACTTTGAATTCTGGATTCTCTCTGAGGGTTCTGTGTATGATCATGAGTTGTTAAACAAGTGTTTCTGAATTCAGGGCTATAGGTTTTATAAGATTTTGATTTATAAGATTTATTTATTTATTTATTTATTTATTTATTAAATTTATATACCGCCCGACTAGCAATAGCTCTCTGGGCGGTGAACATAAAACAGCATAAAAATACAATAAATAACAAAACAATACTAAAATACAAGCAACAATCCAACACAATAAACATTTTTAAAATTAAATCAGTGTAACTTAAAATGCTTCAGAGAATAGGAAGGTTTTGACCTGGCGCCGGAAGGAGAGCAGAGTCGGCGCCAGGCGTACTTCCTCAGGGAGACTGTTCCATAGTTTGGGGGCCACCACTGAGAAGGCCCTAGATCTTGTCATCACCCTCCGGGCCTCCCTGTGAGTTGGAACCCGGAGGAGGGCCTTCGTAGCAGAACGTAGTGCACGGGCCGGTTCATATCGGAAGAGGCGTTCCGCAAGGTATCGTGGTCCCGCACCGTATAAGGCTTTATAGGTTAATACCAACACTTTGAATCTAGCCCGGAAACATATTGGCAACCAGTGCAAGCTGGCCAGAACAGGTGTTATATGCTCGGACCGCTTGGTCCTTGTCAGCAATCTGGCCGCCGCATTTTGCACTAGTTGTAGCTTCCGAACTGTCTTCAAAGGTAGCCCTACGTAAAGCGCATTACAGTAATCCAAACGTGAGGTTACCAGAGCATGTACCACTGATGTAAGGTCCTCTTTACTCAAATAGGGACGTAGCTGGGCTACCAACCGAAGTTGGTAAAACGCATTCCTAACCACCGAGGCTACTTGAGCCTCAAGTGAGAGGGAAGAGTCTAAAAAGACTCCCAGACTACGAACCCGGTCCTTTAGGGGGAGTGTAACCCCGTCCAGGACAGGGTATATATCCACCATCCGATCAGAGAACCCGTCCACCAACAGCATCTCAGTCTTGTCTGGATTGAGCTTCAGTTTGTTAACTCTCATCCAGTCCATTGTCGAGGCCAGGCAACGGTTCAGCAAATCGACAGCCTCACCTGAAGAAGATGAAAAGGAGAAGTAGAGCTGCGTGTCATCAGCATACTGATGACAACGCACTCCAAAACTCCTGATGACCTCTCCCAACGGCTTCATGTAGATATTAAAAAGCAGGGGGGACAAAACTGACCCCTGCGGGACCCCATATTGGAGAGCCCGCGGTGTCGAGCAATGTTCCCCAAGCACTACCTTCTGGAGACGACCCGCCAAGTAGGAGCGGAACCACTGCCAAGCAGTACCTCCAACTCCCAACTCCGCGAGCCTCTCCAGAAGGATACCATGGTCGATGGTATCAAAAGCCGCTGAGAGATCAAGGAGAATCAACAGAGTTACACTCCCTCTGTCTTTTTCCCGACATAGGTCATCGTACAGGGCGACCAAGGCTGTCTCAGTGCCAAAACCGGGCCTAAAACCCGATTGAAATGGATCTAGATAATCAGTTTCATCCAATAGCGCCTGGAGCTGGCCAGCAACCACCCGTTCCAAGACCTTGCCCAGGAATGGAACATTCGCCACTGGCCTGTAGCTGTTAAAATTGTCTGGGTCCAAGGAAGGCTTTTTCAGGAGTGGTCTCACCACTGCCTCTTTCAGACAGCCTGGGACCACTCCCTCTCGTAAAGAGGCATTTATCACTTCCTTGGCCCAGCTACCTGTTCCATTCCTACTAGTTTTTATCAGCCAGGAGGGGCAAGGATCCAGTACCGAAGTGGTTGCACGTACCTGTCCAAGCACCTTGTCCACGTCCTCGAGTTGAACCAACTGAAGCTCATCCAACAAAACAGGACAACACTGTGCTCCGGACATCTCACTAGGATCTACTGCTATAACTTGAGAGTCTAGGTCCTGGCGGATACATGAGATCTTATTCTGGAAGTGATCGGCAAACTGATTACAGCGGGCCTCCGATGATTCCACCGTGTCCGGAGGGTTTGAATGGAGAAGCCCCCGGACAACTCGAAAGAGCTCCGCTGGGCGGCAAAGAGATGATTTAATAGTGGCAGCAAAATGATGTTTTTTAGCTGCCTTCACTGCTCCTACATAGAGCTTAGTCGAAGCACTAACCAGTGCATAATTGTATCCGTCGGGAGTTCGTCTCCATTTCCGCTCAAGCCTCCTCCTATCTTGCTTCATCGCTCTCAGCTCCGGAGTATACCATGGAGCTGTATGAGCTCTACACAGGAGAGGGCATGCAGGAGCGATCGTGTTTACAGCCCGGGTCATCTCCGTATTCCACAGAGCGACCAGGGCTTCAGCAGGAGCGCCAGTCCTATCAGCCGGAAAATCCCCCAGAGCCCTTTGAAAACCTTCAGGATCCATTAGTCTCCGGGGGCGGACCATTTTAATAAGTCCCCCACCCTTGCAGAGGGAAGAGGTTACTGAAAGTCTAAACTTCAGCAAGCAGTGGTCTGTCCATGACAAAGGGAGTGTTGTAAAACTCCCCACATCCAGATCACTTTCCCCATGCTCAGTAGCAAAAACAAGGTCTAGAGTGTGCCCCGATACATGTGTTGGACCACTAACATATTGAGACAGCCCCATGGCTGTCATGGAAGCCATGAAGTCCTGAGCCGCGCCAGACAAAGTGGTCTCGGCATGAATGTTAAAATCCCCCAGTACTATTAGTCTGGGGGACCTCAACAATATATCCGAGACCACTTCCGCCAGCTCAGTTAGGGAAGCCATTGGGCAGCAAGGTGGGCGGTACACCAAAAGGATTCCCAGCCTGTCCCTCTGGCCCAACACAAGGTGCAAACACTCCAGGCCAGTAACTGAATGAACATGGTGCTTGGTGAGTGAGATGGAACTCTTATAGACGACAGCAACCCCACCTCCCCGACCCTCAGATCTACCATGATGCTGAACCAAGTACCCCGGTGGGCAGAGCTGAGAGAGACCAACTCCTCCCTGCTCACCCACCCAGGTCTCGGTTATACATGCCAGATCGGCTGCCTCATCCACAATCAAATCGTGGACGAGGGAGGTTTTATTATATACCGATCTGGCATTTAATAACAGCAACTGGAGATCTGAGAGTTGGCTGATAGGACTACCAACGACCTTGCGGGTGTGGGAAGGACCGGAACAAGGCACAGCCACAACATGTCTGGACCGCGTTCCCCTTACCTGGCACGTCCTTCTCACAGCGCCATACCTTCCTTTGCCCGTCACTACGGCAATTGGGGCCCCCTCAAGTCTCCCCGCCTGATGGATAAAACTCTCTCCGAAGCACATAATACAACTAAAATATACAACAATTAAACGTATAAAAACAGCTATATATACAGCCATATATACAGCATATAAACATACACACTCACTCAGACATACATTCATATAATCAGGCACCCATTCATCTCAAATTGCATCAACACACCAACAAAAAAGTAAAAAAAAATAAAAAAAATAAATAAATAAATAAATAAATAAAAAAATAAAAAAATAAAAATAAAAAAAAATAAAAATAAAAAAATAAAAAAATAAAAAAATAAAAAATATAAATAAAAAGAAAGAAAGGAGCAGCACAGCAGCAGCAGCCTCTCCTTCCCTTGGGGCGATGCTTTCTTTCTCCTGCAGGGCCTGGGTCTCCCAGGCCACCTCAGCCAGCCAGCTTATGTATCCCTCCAAAGAGGAACAGGTGGTAAGAATCAGTCCTGGCTGGCTGGGTACCTGGGGCCTGGTCCTGCCAGGCAGAAGTCCCTCAGGGAAGGGTGGTGGAGATGGTGGTCCCACAGCAGCAGCAGCACAACAGCAGCAGCAGCCTCTCCTTCCCTTGGGCGATGCTTTTTTTCTCCTGCAGGGCCTGGGTCTCCCAGGCCACCTCAGCCAGCCGGCTTATGTATCCCTCCAAAGAGGGACAGGTGGTAAGAATCAGTCCTGGCTGGCTGGGTACCTGGGGCCTGGTCCTGCCAGGCAGAAGTCCCTCAGGGAAGGGTGGTGGAGGTGGAGGTCCCACAGTAGCAGTAGCAGCAGCAGCACAGCAGCAGCCTCTCCTTCCCTTGGGGCGATGCTTTCTTTCTCCTGCAGGGCCTGCGTCTCCCAGGCCACCTCAGCCAGCCAGCTTATGTATCCCTCCAAAGAGGGACAGGTGGTAAGATCTTTTCTTCTTCTGTCAAAATTACAGTCTAGCTGTTTTTTGCCCTACAGTGGAAAACAAACTAATATCCAATTTTATCCATTACAGGAAAAATGCAGCTTAGTGTGCGTGTGTAAATTTTAGTCAGATAAACAGCATGTGGGGAAAAGGTTAAGACCCGCTTAACGCTGGGGCAAACTCCATGTGTCTGAACATCACATGCAGCTTGACTCAGTGTCTCAGCCTTTAAGGCTGATGGATTGCAATCCCTTCTCTGCCCAGGCCTTGAACTGGCATTTCATCATTGTATCATTTTGATCTACCTTAAAGCCTGATTTATGGAACAGTGACTTCTGGGAGATATTCCCATGGATAGAAATGGTCACATGGGAAGCAGACACAAGCCATTGTTTGTTTTAAAAAATTAAAGCCTCCACTGTGCTATAACAAGCTGTGTTTGGGTTATAGAGAAGCTAAGAGGGATACCCTTTTACCTTCTGTGGTATCCCCCTTGGTTACTATTTGAGAATGCTATAGGGGAGGCATGATTTGGCTAAAACTGGAGGAAGTCACTTTGGCATTTCAGTAAACGCCCCCTACCTCTTCCCCCATAAATCAAGCACAGTTAACTAATTATACCTCTTATTCCTCTATTTCTCACTGTCACTTTGTCCCAACATAGTTCCAGAATTATAGCCATGCAAGGCAATTTTTTTCTCATCCTCCACCAGGCGGTGGGGGAACCCATTTAGCAGAAAATAAAACAGCAAGGTGTTTTGAGTTGATTCTAATGGAAATCAGGAAAGAGGACAAACAGGACAATATGTCAGCTCTTCAGTTTTATCACTCAAGTTGTACTGAAGTGATGAAAACAAACACTGAGAAATATCTGTCCCCGTACATGGAACCATTTTAAGTGCCCTCGTTGTCTTGAAATGATTAGTCCAGTTATGCAGTACTTTTGCCAAGAGACTTTCTATTGTACTTCTCATCTCACTATCTTTTTTTTTTTGCTGTTGTATTTCCTAAGCAGAAGGCTGTATTTAATCACAGAAAAAGTCAGCTGCTTCCTTTATATACATATTTCAGTTCTATTCACCAACTATCCTTGGTCTTGAAAAACAGACACGATAGTGAAGATGATTCATTGTATCATTCCAGCACAAGGATAAACACTATGTTGAGATAGCAAGCTCAGTGAATTTAATTTTCCCTGGCCAAACCTATTTTCCTTAAAATTATTTTATCAAGGGTCCCTGATCTTATCCTACCCTCTGACACACGTACAGAGCAATAACTGTAGGTTATCTCAGTGATTGTTACAAATGCACCAATGTACCTTCCAGAAATGTACATTAGAAGAAATTTCATGGTTGAAACTGTGCTATAAAGATAGCACACATTGTGCTGTTGATAACAGCACTAATCACCTTCCCCTACAGAGACATAAGCATGTGGTAATATGTGTGCATGCAATGAAGCAAACATTACAGTTGCTCTAGGGATAGCACTAAAAATGATCTCTCTACGGTGAGCAAGTAGGAGTACTCACAAGCATATTGTTTACCTCCATTCTCCTAATAGCCTCTGTGAAGAACATACAATGAACTTGATCCATGTGGTGAGTACTCAAATATTTTAGTAGGTACAATGATGATTTGCAATGAGAAAGTTTATTTTCAGGGATATCCTTGTGGCAACTGTAAAGTATGTTACCACTTTGGGGCCTAGCTCAAGCTGAGGTGAACTGTACCACTTCATACCACAGGTGAGTTATTATTACATGGTTGAATGTTTCCCCATGGAAATTATTTTCTGCCAATACAAAGTAGCAGTTCAAGGAAAAAGGAGAACTCAGTGAACTACTGTTAAAAAAAACCCTCCTTGCCCAGTCAAACAGATAAGGGTTAAGTGTTAACTCATGACCTACCACCCAATGGTGGGTCTATTGCTTGGAGACACATAGATAAACCCTGGAGAGCATTAGGCTAGACAGACCAGAGGTCTGACTCAGTATAAGGCAGCTTCTTCTGTTCCTATGTGAAGCCCTTAGTTGGGATGGAGGAAAAACTTACCTAATGGAGGAGAACCTACTTGCACTTTCTTAAACAATATGCAAAGTGAAACATAGCCACCCTTTGAAATTCATACTTCTCCAAATTTTGTAATGCAACTCTTCAACCAAATAATGTGTACAAAAATGCATATATTAGAGAAGGTGTATGTAACAATGCATATATTAGTGAAAATAATAAACAAACTGCATAATAGGCAAAATTGCATAAAACATTTGTATATTAGAAGAAATGTGCACTAACCTGCTGATGAACTTTCATGAGAACTTTTTTAGTTTTAAAAAAGTCCAGAAACTGATGCAGAAATGTGGAGAAGTGAATATTGAAAAAAATGAGAAACTGAGAAAAACCAGCACTGTGAGATTTGTCCAACCCCTAGTTCAACAAAGGATTGGTCAGTGGCTGAGCAGAGACAAAGTAAGGCCATGGGAAATCACAGTAGAAACGCTGCTCTGCAAATGAAGAGTAAAGATACAAACTCCTCTGCCTAGAGGATACTGACAGACAACCACTTACTCAGTGGGAGAGCTGGCTGTTTATAAGCTCTTGTCAAGTATCCAAAGTAGTCACAAGCATTTACTATTCAAAATGGCTAAACTGATTGAATTCAATTGGGGTGGGATGTCTGCTGATTGACACAACCAGGCTAGAGTTCATAAGAGGGAAAGTCACTGGAGAATTTCAAGGCAATCAGAACAAGGCAAATGAAAGGGAGGTTTTCAAGAGAGCTGAATAAGATCTCCCCTCCAGCCAAATTCATAAAAGGAACCAAAAATTATTCACAAAGTGAAAAAAATATATTACTGACTTTAGTTCTAATCATTTGATGTTCCAGTACAAATCCCATTAAAGTCAACTGCAAGCTTGTTGACTTTAATTTTTCTGGATTGTACAATTGTACAGCACCACAAAGGGTTTTTTTAAGTGTTAGAATCAGTCTTAGCTCTAGAAATGTCAGAAGAAGAGATGAGTAGTAGCTGAGTTTTTGTTGTTCTTACTGAGCCTGATTCCCTAAATCATTTATGGATATGCTATATTTCCACATTTTAATAATTCAGCTGAATAGTCATTCATATCAGAACACACAGAAAGGAACAATAATAAAATGGCTATGGATGATACCAGCTTACATCTAACAATATGAAAGTTTCATAGGCATTTTAAATTAAAACTCTGATATGGCTCATCTTGGCCAAGAACCTCACAAGAAAGATGTTGATGGCCAGCATATTTTCTGTTATTTTCAGTGGGACTCAGCCTCTACAAGGATTTGTATGGCATTCTGATGCTGTATGAGCAGCCTTTCAAACACTTCTTGAAATGCAGTGGAAGACATCAAAGTAAAACCTGGAAAACTAAATAGCATTAGCTCCACATGACACAGGATTACACCATTGATTCATATTGAGTTTATTATTCACAATAACCACTACATCTTTCTAGATATTGAGAAGGCCCAGAGTTCAGTCTGCAGGTAGAAAATGGTAGGTTTCACCCCTGGCATTTTCAGTAGCAATGTTGAGAAAGGCCTCTGCGTGAGGTACTGGGGAGCTGTCACCAGACAGAGAAGATGAGCCTTTCCCAGTCTTGCGTCCCCAGATATTGTTGAATTCCAACCTCTATCAGCCCCAGCTAACATGACCACTGATCAGGATGATGGGAGTTAGACACCAATAACATCTAAGCACCCAAGGTTGGGGGAAGGCTGGTGTAGAGAATAATAGGTTAGAAAGGCCAATGGCCATACTCGGCACAAGCAAGCTTCTTTAGACACTTATCTAGAGATATTTTGTACACACAACAGATACAAAATAAAGGTATTCATGGGTGCCAGGGCACAAAGCTCTTTCTGACTTGGCCTTCCCCTTCAAACTACTTACAAGTGGCAATTAGGAGGGATCACATCCATTTTACATGCAATATATGTGGACGCAAAATTCACTGAATGTTTTGTTTGGAAATGGCATCTTAGTGGCCTCCCATCTCCTGAGAAATTTGGATAACCTTAATAAAACCCTATTGCCTTCACTCAAGATTCTTCAGATATTTTCCCTGAAGAAAGAAACTCAACATTGATTTGAAATGCAGGACAATGTAAAATGAAATTTTTGACCAAGCTGTTTTAAAACCATATTTTCAGGCTATAAATGTCAAATGTTAAGTAGCTCAAGCTGGAAATTTTGAAATTGATTAAATACCTGGAATTTCTTTTTTCTTTTTAATCCATCGAAGTATTCTGTCTTTCATTTTAATTGGGTCACTATCTTTCATTTCAAGTCAGAGTGCATACAACACTCAACAGTAGAACAAACAGGATGAAAATAATGGGCACCCTAAGTCTTTTGACAACACCCTCAATTACTGAAGGTGCATAGATATAATGTTCCTGTTGAAACATAATCGGAGATTGTCACACTGAAATCCAATCAGCCCCAAACCTTTGCTTCCCAGGATTTTTGTCTTGTTTTGATGCTGCTCTGCAGTGGTTTATTTATTTATTTATTTTTATTTATTTGTTTCATTTATAGACCGCCCATAGCGAGTGGCTCTCTGGGCGGTGTACAAAAAGGTTAAAATACAAAATATCAACAATAAAATCAGACAACAAACAATAAACACAAGCAGCAACTAAAGAAAAAAATAAAAAATAAAAAAATTAAATTATAACATAAATGCTTAAAATGCCTGGGAGCATAGCCAGGTCTTAACCTGGCGCCGAAAAGATAGGAGCGTAGGCGCCAGGCGTACTTCTTCGGGGAGGCTGTTCCACAGTTCGGGGGCCACTACAGAAAAGGCCCTAGATCGAGTAACTGTCCTCCGGGCTTCTCGATGGGTTGGTACCCCAGAGGAGGGCCTTAGATGCTGAGCGAAGTGACCGGGTAGGTTCATAGCGGGAGAGGCGTTCCACAAGATATTGTGGTCCCACGCCGTGTAAGGCTTTATAGGTCAAAACCAGCACCTTGAATCTGGCTCGGAAACAAATAGGTAGCCAGTGCAAACGGGCCAGAACAGGTGTTATATGTGCTGACCGGCTGGTCCTCGTCAGCAGTCTGGCTGCTGCGTTTTGCACTAGCTGAAGCTTCCGAACTGCCTTCAAGGGCAGCCCTACGTAGAGCGCATTACAGTGATCCAGCCTAGAAGTTACCAGAGCATGAACAACTGAGGTGAGGTCATCCCTGTTCAGATAGGGGCGTAGCTGGGCTACCAACCGAAGGTGGTAGAACGCATTCCTTGCCACCGAGGCCACTTGCACCTCAAGGGTCAAGGAAGGATCGAAAAGAACTCCCAGACTACGAACCTGTTCCTTCAAGGGGAGTGTGACCCCATCTAGAACAGGGTGAACATCCACCATCTGGGCAGGGGAGGCACTCACCAACAGTGTCTCAGTCTTGTCTGGATTGAGTCTCAGTTTATTAGCTCTCATTCAGTCCATTATCGCGGTCAGGCAATGATTCAGCACATCCACAGACTCACCTGTAGAAGATGAAAAGGAGAAATAGAGCTGTGTGTCATCAGCGTACTGGTGGCAACGCACTCCAAAACTCCTGATGACAGCACCCAGAGGCTGCATGTAGATGTTAAAAAGCATGGGGGACAAAATCGACCCCTGAGGGACTCCACAATGGAGAGTCCAAGGTGTCGAGCAATGTTCCCCAAGTACTACCTTCTGGCGACGATCCGCCAAGTAGGAGCGGAACCACTGCCAAGCAGTGCCTCCAACTCCCAACTCCGCGAGTCTCCCCAGAAGGATACCATGGTCGATGGTATCAAACGCCACTGAGAGATCAAGGAGAATCAACAGAGTCACACTCCCTCTGTCCCTCTCCCGACAGAGGTCATCGTACAGGGCAACCAAGGCTGTTTCAGTGCCAAAACCAGGCCTAAAACCGGATTGAAATGGATCCAGATAATCGGTCTCATCCAAGAGCACCTGGAGCTGATTGGCAACCACCCGCTCCAGAACCTTGCCCCAAAAGGGGATATTTGCCACCGGTCTATAATTGTTCAAGTTATCTGGGTCTAAGGAAGGTTTCTTCAAAAGAGGTCTCACTACTGCCTCCTTGAGGCTACTAGGGACTACTCCCTCACTCAAGGAGGCATTTATCACTTCCTTGGCCCAGCCGGTGGTACCAGTCCTGCTAGCCTTGACCAGCCAAGATGGACAAGGATCTAGAGCAGACGTGGTCGCCCGCACCATTCCAAGCACCTTGTCCACTTCCTCAAGCTGCACCAACTGAAACTCATCCAATAATGAAAGACAAGACCGTGTTCTGGACACTTCAATGGATTCATCTGTCGTAACATCAGAGTCTAGGTCCCTACGGATGCATGCGATTTTATTTTGGAAGTGCCCTGCAATGTCGTTACAGCGAGCTTCAGATGTTTCAATGGTATCTTGAGGACCAGAATGTAAGAGTCCTCGTACAACCCTAAAAAGCTTTGCTGGGCGGCAGAGAGATGTCTTGATAGAGGCAGCGAAGTAGGACTTCTTCGCTGCCCTTACCGCTTTTATGTACGACTTAGTAGAGGCACTTACCAAAGCATAATTGCATCCGTCTGGAGTTCGTCTCCATCTGCACTCCAGCCTCCTTCTCTCTTGCTTCATCACTCTCAGCTCCGGGGTATACCACGGAGCTGTATGAGCTCTGCATCGAAGAGGGTGCATGGAAGCGATCGTGTCGATAGCCCGGGCCATCTCTGTATTCCACAGTTCGACCAAGGCCTCGACAGGAGCGCCAGTACTATCAGCTGGAAAAACTCCCAGAACCCTCTGAAAACCCATAGGATCCATAAGCCTCCGGGAGCGGACCAACTTAATAGGTCCCCCACCCTTGCAGAGGGAAAGAGTCATTGTAAGTCTAAAACTCAGCAGGCGGTGATCTGTCCATGACAATGGAGTAGATGAAAAATACCCCACCTCCAGATCACCATCTCCATGACCAGTGGCGAAGATCAAATCAAGAGTGTGACCCGACACATGCGTTGGGCCAGTAACAAATTGAGACAGCCCCATGGTTGTCATGGAGGCCATGAAGTCCTGAGCCGCTCCAGATAAGACAGTCTCGGCATGAACGTTGATATCCCCCAACACCACAAGTTTGGGGGACCTCAACAACACCTCCGAGACTATCTCTGTCAGCTCAGCTAGGGAAGCTGTTGGGCAGCAAGGTGGGCGGTACACCAACAAGATTCCCAGTCTGTCTCCTTGGCCCAGTACAAGGTGGAGGCACTCTAGACCAGTCGTCATCTGGACAGGATGCCTGGTGAGAGAGAAAATACTCCTATAGACCACAGCGACCCCGCCTCCCCGGCCCTCAAATCTACCATAGTGCTGCACCGTATACCCAGGTGGGCAAAGCTGAGAGAGGGCAACTCCTCCCTGCTCACCCACCCAGGTCTCGGTTATACACGCCAGGTCGGCACTCTCATCCACAATTAAATCATGGACAAGGGAGGTTTTATTATATACCGACCTGGCATTCAAAAGCAGCACCTGGAGATCTAAGGGCTGGCTGATAGAACAACCAGCAGTTCTGTGGTCTTGAGGAGAACCGGAACAAGGCACAGACACAACTTGTCTGGGGCGAGTTCCCCTTACCTGGCATGTTCTCCTCCTAACACCATACCTCCCATTACCCGTCACTACGCTAATTGGGGCCCCCAGAAGCCCCCCCGTTAAATACAAAGCATGCTCTCCCAGGCACATTTTAAAAATATTTAAATACAAACAAACACATTCACACAACAACGCATAAAAATACACATAAATATACACAAACACGTCCACACAATCTCATTCATACACCCAACAGACAAAACAAACAGACAATTAAAATGCACCCAAACAGCAACAATAGCAGCCGACGTTAAAATTCTCCTCCGCATCAAGCTTCATCCATAAGTAATGTCATCAAATAAAGTTGTAAAATATCTGCCCGCGACCCAGTAAACAGCAAGTAAGCAAGCCAGAGGACAAGACACGCCCCAAGCAGCGAACTTGAATGGAGTGGCAGCAAGCAGGCAGAAAGCCACGATGAAACAGTGACAGAGCAGCAGGCAGAAGCAGCGGAACCCAGCAGCATCGATCCAGCAACAGAGCAGCAGGCAGAAGCAGCAGAACCTAGCAGCATCGATCCAGGACTCACAGGCGTGTCGCAGCCGGCGACCGACGACAAAGCCGAACACCGACCAACAGGCAGTCCAGAAGACCCGGAGAGCAGCGGCAGCAACAACAAAAGCCAAGGCAGCAGCAGTTGTAAATCCGAAACGGCCAGAGCCACGCCGGAGACCAAACAACGGGCCCAGAAACAAACGGCCCAAAAACACTCGAGAAGCACCCGGAGGGCAGCAAGTCCTCGAGAACCGCAGCAGCCAGGGCAGCAATGCCGCGGCAACAGCGGCCCCCGACACACTCCAGCCGTAGCACGCCAAAGATGGAACTCCGCAACGGGTCAGAGCAACCCAAGAGCCGCGGCTCCGCCCCGAACCAAAGGCCAAAACAGCAAAACTGGGTCCAGGCAAAGATGTAAAGTCCAGCCACAGTCCAAGATCGTACCAACGCCGGCATAAGCATAAGCAAAGACATCGATGATAAGGTAAGATGATAAATACCAGGCGGTAGAAAGGGAAGAAATTAGGAGCTGAGGTGCTTTGACAAGATCATGACTGAAAAAAAGATTGGCCATCTCTATTAGCAGTCATCTCAACTGTCTAAATTTATCTCCACATCATAAAGGATTTGGCAGGGACAGAACCCACCCCAGAAGACACTTTCCCTTGAGTGACAGCTGATTGCAATTCCTGCCAAACTATGTGACAAGCAAGTAGACAGACTTAACATGTCAGATAGCATTCTTGACAGAGAAAGGGGAAAGACACACATCTGGCATCCAAACATTGCAGAAGGAATCATTGATCACAAAATATCTTCACTTGTGTAATGCTCCATAGCAATACCTTAACAGCTTTTCCCCAAGCACCCACCTGATTGCCTTGGAACAAGTTCTTACAGCTGCGCAGCATTTAGTTTTGAGGGAACTTGTCGGTATAAACATAGCATACAGCCACCATGATTTCTGTCATTTTCATACCACCCTTTTGCATTGCCCAAATTGCAGAGGCAAAATATATTATATAACCCCTTTGTTTATTGAAATTGCACTTCAGTCTGAACAGCTGCACATCCATGGCCCCAGTGTGCTAACCCACACATGTCCAAGCCACTTGGGTGGAAGCTATCATCCAGGCTGGCCTTAGGGGTGGGCAACCTTGGTGGTTGTCTGGGGCACCAAGCTCTGGGGTGTGTGTGCCAAGCTGAGATGAAGGAGGCACTATGCTGAGTTCAGTGACTATTTTAAAATGTACTGTCTGTGGTGAGCTAGGGTGGCAAAAAGCATGTATCTGTAACCTTTTTTCAAGGTTCTACAGGTAGTTTGGGTGCAAACTATAAAAATGATTTTCCTCCTGTTAGCTTTAAAACATGTTTCTTTTTCAATTTCCACTTTGATATTACTTGCACTAGGTAAAAATCAGTGGAACACAGCTCTACTTTGAGGTAATGTACCGAGCACTTGGCACTTCAAATAGTATAAACACCATAAGCATGATATAAATAAAAATAAAATAAAGTCGTAAGTTGTAAGAGGTCAGCTGGATACCTTTTTATTTAGCACCTTTCTTTACTGTCTTTAAGGATAAAAAATAAAGGGTATTCTGAAATAAAGAATGTTTACTAAAGGATAAGAACTACTACTACTACTACTACACACACACGTAAAACCTGTGATAGCTGAGGAGAAAGCTTTAGAACTCAGGGAGGAGAGCTTGCAGCAGGGGCCATTTTGTGTGTGTGCTGTTCATAATAAAGGATAAAGGCCTACAACCCCATGAGAGTCATCCTTTGAGAGCCATCTGCACCACATGACAGAGACTTCATTGGGATCCTAGAAATGCAGCAGGAGTGTGCTGAAAGCAGAGCAGAAAGGAAGCTCTCTCTGGACCCTGTCATGAAATTGTAAATTTCTGTGAATTTGTTAACCTGGAGTTGTATCATGGCTCAGTTACAAGGAAATATGGGAGTTACATCTTGGCAGGAGACAGGCCTCTGTGAGAGGAAATTTTTTAAGTTTTGTTTCCAGCTGCAAACAGTTGCGGAGGCCTGAACAGAAACACCTGTTTATCTCTGCTAATCTGCTAGGAGCCTGATGCTCAAGGTCGTGCAGGCCTGAAAAGGTTGAGATCAGAGATGGGAGGGGGGCCTGCAAAGCGTGAAAAAGTGAAGAAGCTTCGGGAAGAGGATTACATCAGAAAGCCCCTGATTGGTTAAGTCATCCTGGACCGTTAGGTTTCTTTTTCCTTAAGTATAGGGTCTGAGACCCATAGCCTTTGTTCCCCTGGGTTTCCATCTTGATGGGTGGTTCCATGTGGGGTTCCACTGCTTCTTGCTATCCTGATACTATTCTCTCTGAGGAGAGATGAGACCTATCAACAATTATCTCCAAGTATGTAGATGAGGCTAGGTAGTTTATTATTTTCTGTTGTGTGTGTGAACTGTCCTAGGTTATACCTGGGCCCCTGGTTGGGTGTGTGGCTTTGAGGAATTGTTTTGCTACTATATATTAATGTGCACTTATATTTTTAATAAAGCTACTTATTAACCTGGTGTGTTCATTGAGGGGGAAGGTGGTACTGAATCCAGCACCTTGACCATTTGACCACAAAACTACTAAGGAGTTAAGCAGAAATATACTTTGATTTTACCAGAGGTTTCTGGACAAGGAGTGTAAGTTTGGCTCTTGTCTCACTGAACCTTAGTTTACCTAATTCTGAGTTCTGAGTTCCCCTAGCTCAGAGTTGAACCAGTGAAGGGGTGGTGGCAGCCTATCTTCTACCTTGCAGGGTTGGTGTTGGTTTGCACAGCCTTGGCAAGGGGAATTTGGTGATTGGGTTCCAGATCAATTGCCCAAAGGGTGGGAATTGGGTCTGAAGCATGCGAATCGTGGCTCTTGGGGGCAAGATACCATGACAGACCCTTTTATAGGCATTGTTGGGGAAAAGCCTGGATGTAACAGGGTCTGTTACACTGATGTGGTTTGCAATCCTGCAGAAGCCATAAAACTTGGTAACACCAAAAAGCTGCAGGACTGCCACAGGCCCCCACAAAGCAAGCCCCCCACCAGTTCTTGTGTGTTACATTGGCCTCCCCCCTGACCCTGCTACATTGTTCAACAGAATTCATAATATTTTGTTTAAAGTTTTTATAAAAAGAGGAAATGCTATTAGAGCGTAAAATGACACTGAATCTCAAAACATAATTGTGACATAATAAGACCTCTCCCCAGCCATGATGAAGTAAATATTTTACATAGTTGTGTAAGAAAATATAGATGCTAATTTGAGGCTCACACTGGCTGTAAAATGTATTCTTGAGAGGCTGGGAGGGAGAGGCCTGCTTATTAGCTAGGCCTGCAGCCTGCAGTAAGGGAGCCTAAACCAATCACAGTGAGGTAAAATCTTTATTTAGGTCTCTGCAGCAATAGAAATAAGATTAGTCAGGCAGTCAGGGCCAGCCCCAGACATGCCAGGGTCCTTGGACACAAGTCTGCCCCAGGACCCAGGACCCAGTGCTTCCCTTCTGCAATTTGCGGCAGGATCGCTGCTGCAGATTGCACGGCAACAGCTGTGATGCCCCTGCCATTCCCTTGCTTAACCTACCTTTCTCAGCTGTTCTGTGGTTGCATACACAGTGCTGCCTTTAACCAAGATGGCGGCTGAGGTTTCCCTAAGGGCCGAAGCCTCTGCCACCATCTTGGCTCATGGCAGGGATGTGCACATGTAGCACACATGGGTGCCATCAACGAAGATGGCGGCAGAGGCTTCAGTCCCTTAGGGAAACCTTGACTGCCATCTTGGTTAAGGGCAGCACTGCAACAGCCGAGAAAGGTACATTAAGCAAGGGAAAGGCAGGGGCTCTGAAGCTCTCGCCATGCGATCTGAGGTAGCGATCCTGCTTTGAATCACAGAAGGGGAACAGAGGGGCTCCTCAGGGGCCCCTGTAGCCCCAGAGACCCTTAGCCGGGGTCCCACCTGGCCGCCCTTTGGAACCGGCCCTGCAGGCAGTTATGAGTGCTCCAGGCCAAGTCGGCCAAGTTACAGAGTTTGCTGTAAGGAGAGAAGGAATGGGGTAGGCTTTAAGGATTCTGCAGCACAATAGGCAGCCTGTTCTTGTCACAGAAAGAACTACAGGCCCATCGGGGAAGGAGTTCAAGTAGTGAGTGAGTGAATGCTACCTAAGATTTCAAGGCAAGGTACCAAAGTAGAGTAATTGTCTGTGGCAGCTACCACAGGGAAAGGTGTGGGAGTGGTGAGTCCTTTCTGAGGAATCCCTTCTGAGTAGTAGAAAAGGCCAGGAGTCAGCCACAACCAGAAGTCCTGTGAGACCACTAAGTTGCCTTTTGCTTAAAGTTGAATTTAAAGCTCCAGGAAGCAGGAAGAAGCTCTGCCAGAAGGGGTTTGGAATTTGGAGGATGTACTTAGAAGCACAATCCAATCCATAGTCCCTTATCCTCATGTAAGAAAAAAAGGAGCAGCACATCTATCATTCCGCTTGATCCCAGGACAAGGAGAAGCTGCAAGTGAGAATTCCCACATGTAGTCCGTCCATGCGATAATTCTCACATGTGGCGCCGGCCTTATACACACATGCATTGGCCCATGTAGGAGCAGCAGCAGGGTTCCCAACACCTCAGCTGCACTGGGCCTCATAAAGCCTCTGGATGGCCCTGCAAAGCTGACCGGGGGGGCAAAGACACTCCTCACCCAGGGCACTATTTATCCTAGGTCCAGTCTCATTATACACAGTGGGACTTGGTATATAAACAAGTACAAATCTATCCCTGAACATTTTGGGCACATGTGGTTCCATGGGTGAAGCTTACCAAAACCCACCACCCATTTCATTTGTCCTTCACAGACTGAAACACCTAACTCCAATTTTCACAGCTGCTTTCTAAGACTGTGAATCTAGTGAAACTTGGTGTGGTTTACCAATCTAAGCTCAATCCTTGGGGTTTTTTATACCATTGGTATTCACTCATTACATACAGTGTACAATCTATATACATGCGTACACAGATAGTTGAGCTGTACACCTGTACAGTTACTAGGTATGGGGTTCGCTGCCTAGTTCCGATCAACTTGTATTCCAATAGTCCATCATTCAATCCCGATCCACCATTTTTTTGTTCCTGCTTGCTTTGGCACTTGCCAATTTGATCCACTGTTTTTGGTGGCGGGGAAAAAAAGTATGTAGTTTTTAATATAAATGCTTATGTAAATCCATGAAAGTTAATGGATAATACGGTTGTAATTACGAAGATAATTACATAAAATCAGGGGGAAATTCAGGAAAAAAAGCCATGTCAATTACAGCCCACCGCAAGAAATCAGTACCGGTCCAAAAAGACAGCAGACTGTCGGATTCAGTCAAAATCCAATAGGAAGTCCGATCTAGCAGATATTCTCCCCCATCCCTAACAGCTACTCACACGTAATGTTCAACAAGTGTACAGTCTCTGTGTCTGTGTACATAATAGTTGAACTGTACAAATCAGCAAGTGTACACTCTTTCACACAAACAGTATGTGTAGAGACAGCTTGGATCTGCAGTGCCATGTGTGAACAAGCTTAGTGAGACACCTGAAGAAACCTGCTTCTCACCTGGCAAACAGAGAGGCTGGAGAAGTAGGGGAAACTACCTTTTGCGGCAATCGTAAATTGAGGAGGGATTGCAAAGGTGGTCTCATCTAATGACCAACCAGGCATTTGCTGGCAAATACAGGTTTTTGAGATGATACATGTCTGTAAATATATCAATATTGTGAGGCAGCATGGTACAGTGGGTTGAAAGTAGGACTCAGAATGAAGACAACCCATTTAACCATGAAGTTCACTGGGTAAGCCTGGACCAACCACTGTCTCTCAGTCTAGCCTACTTCTGAGTACTGTTTTGAAGATGGGTGAGAACCATAGAGGCCAGGATGGAAGAGCCTTTGGCCCTCTGGAAGTTGCTGAATGACAACTCCCATCAGCCCCAGCAAGCATGGCGAATGGCCAGGTATGATGGGAGTTGTAGTTCAGCAACATATAGAAGGCCAAAGGTCACCAACGCTTGATGTGCACCATTAGGTTTATTTGAAGAAACATAATAATAAATACATGAGCATGAAAAATAACAATAGAACATCCTTTCCCAACCATTGCCATGTGTTTTGTTTCCATAGTTACAATAGTTTTCCATATTGTTCTTTAACATTTTGTGGCAAGAACATCTATTCATGGTAGAATTTTGTCCCATACAGAAAAAAAACATTCACTTTATAATAGTAGTCTGTCACACAAAGACATCCTGCAACATAGTACCAGTCCAGAACATGATTTGATTTGATTCCAAAGAACTAGCACGTTATGAAGGTAGACATTGTCTGGAATGCTGAAAGTAGCTCCATTTGAGACTACTCATGGTAAAAGAATAGAAAAGCTAAGTGTAATAATTCTTCCACATCATATATTGTACGATAAATGGCTTGGGAAATGCCAGGTTTTCGAATAGTGGCATTTGCTGCTCCCTGTCATTTCCAGTAGTGCTGTGAAAGATGAAACATTTTAAAAAGAGCAAGAACATTTTTTTGGTCACAAAAAAAATATGTAATTCTTACACCTTCTTGCCTGTAGCTTACTCCAGCTGCAGGTCTTTTGTAGGGCTTGACTTATTTTTCATATTGTCTTCTTTCATGCTGTGTTTTTAGGAAAGAGAGTTACCAGCCATGTATCAATCCAGAAACTCTGCCTCTGGGCTACAATTCCCAGCACCCTTAACAAACTACAGTTCCCAGGATTCAAGTATGTGTGCGTGCTTTGAATGTGCTTTAAAATACATAGCCTTAGACAGGGGTTGGCAACCCATGGCCTGCAGAAAAGTTCACTGTTCCCATTCAAATAATAGTAGCACAGGGACAACAGCTCCTGCTGAGAGGAAGGGCGGGATATAAATCAAATAATAAACAAACAAACAATTTTGCGCACATTAAGACCACTGGGGAGGCTTTAATCTCTCTTCCCCCCCACACACATTCCTAACCCAGTAAACATTCCTGCTCCCATGAGGCTAATAGAGTGGGCAGAGTGGGGATAGTAATCTTTTGCAATGGGGAAATAAATGTGTAGGGATGACCCTTCCCACAATTCTTCTCCATTAAATATGTGGGTACCCTTCTAAGCAATTTCTGTGAAATGACCCAGCCTGGCTGCTCCCACCTGTCAGTGTTTTTAGCTACTGAGTCAAGTCAGCACTGTGGCTAGTAAGTGAGTTGCTTGGACACCAGGCAATATGAATCCCTGTGGTCCAAAAGAGCTGCTTTTATTTCCTCCTCTTTAGTGTACTTTTCCTGCTTCTGTCTTATTTTTGTGTAGACCCTGGAATCCCTGTAGTTTGCCCTTCCTTTTTACCTAGCAACCAGGATGCAACTTTCCTGTGGTGGGTTCGTCTGAGATCAGGTGTTCTCTAGAAGTTGTTTTCTGCAACTGCTGCTACACAACAAGTGTGGGTGGATGTTAAAGAATCCCCTCCCAAAATGGCAAATGCAAAGCTTATAAACTGCTGTGTAGAAGCTGTTATCCAGGAACATATTAAGAATTCACTGTATTGGTAACTTATAGTGCAGTGATGTTCATGCCTACTTCAAAAATAAGCCTCTTTGTGTTTAATGGCGCTTACTCCCAGGTAAGTAGGTACAAAATGGCAGCCCAGACTTTGTTTTAGTATTGGCATTGGGGTAAACAGGGTTCTTGCGCCTTTAACAGCTGTATCTCCACAATTAGGACCAGCAGGACATAGCTGACTTCCTATGACAAACATCAGGTTGTCAGGGCGGGGGAAGGAAGAGAAGCAGCAATGACTGTGCTGTCTCTAATTTTGTGTTATGTCACACACACACACACACACGGCAGCCAGTTTGTGACTAGTGCCCCCAGCACTCTCTCAAAATTCAACATGTGCCCCCGGTCCAAAAAGCTTGGTGAATGGCCTTTGATCTTTTGTTTTCTCTGTCTATAAAAACCAGGTGTGCCTTGGGACAGCCAACGTCTAACCTCTATCTTATGTGGCAGGTTTATTTGTCATTTTCCACAAACCTCTCTCCAGTGATCTCAGGTAGAACCATAGTATACATTGGGGAATTCCAGTACTGTACTACAATGGTTCCCAACCCCCAGGAGGGTTGTGATCCCCAGGGGGTGTGCAAATCCCCTCAGAGAAATTTTGCTAGCACTTTCCAGTTCCCTTTTGAATCCCTGAAATGTTTTTTTTCCAGAGCAGATACCTCCAAATTTGTCTCAGTTTTTTTCTGATTTGATGGCAATTTAGAGAAGTATGAAATGCCCCTCAGAAATGTTGGCTTTACTTACCCAAACCCTTTTGGTGTTGCTCAAAAGAGGAAGAATCCCCACCAATTTCTTTACAAGGTATACTTCTCTGGAAATTTGGTGGTACTGGGCTGTGTTTTGTGCTCTCTGTATCTTGCCACCAAGGTTCTCCCTCTCCCTATGAAGCTGTTGTGGGTCATCTTCTCGACAGACTTCTCATGCTGATAAAGGTCACTAGCCCAGTTTGGAAGACTGGTATATTTCTGGAGAATGCAAGTGTATACGCAACACTACTGTCTTCAGTGGTCTTCAGCCTTTTCAAACCCAGGACCCACCATTAAAATGCATTCTTAATTTTTTACCATGCATTGGTATGGTGATAAACCTGCTGTCATGACCAAGTAGTGGATTCCAGTCTCCTTGTTGAAGATTATTGCCTCTCTTCCATGTAATCCAACCAGTTACTGATATTTAGTTTTGTCACTTTCTTCCACTTCAAACTGTTATCTGGTCCCCCTCCTCTATGGTGTGCAGAGCTTTTGGCCCTCACAGTGTTGCTGAACTATAACTCCCATCATCCCTGGCCATCGGCCATGCTTGCTGATGGGAGCTGTAGTTCAACAACATCTGGAGGGCCAAAGGTTCCTCACACCTGCCATACACAATCAGGATCTGGCACCATCTCACCCTGTGAGGTATGCATATATAGCTTAAGAGAGCCTGCTGTTGGGGTTAGTTTCTCTTTGCTCCTTGTGGACTAAGCAAGGTTCCTCTTTTAGTGCAAGCCTTGGAGCTGAGGCAGTGTGTTCCTTCTCTATGTGCAAAAGGAGTTCTTTTGGGGTTAAAGTTTCTTATGTTTGGAAGTAATAATAATAAAAACCACCTGCTGCTGAAGGTCCCAGAGTCCTTTGTGTACTGCCTGGAGAGCAGAGCCAAAGGTAGACTGCAAGCTGAGAAGGTAAACTCATCCCCTGATCATGCCATCCACACCCACTTCCCAACCAGATTGGGAAGGGGGATTTTTTTCCCCTATGCAAATAGCAGGCATGGGGGACCTGATCTGAACTGGGACTATTACCAGGGGGCAAAGGGTTAAAACCTCTTAACACCGCCCCCTACACACACACCACACACCACACACACACCACACATACACAGGAAGTGAAAGTATTGTCAGTTTAGCTCTAAGTGCCCCCTTTCTGCCGAGAGTACTGCATCACATGGGAAATCTAGGCTATCATTCTGTCCACAGCATAGGCTGCTTGAATTCTACAAAGTCAATAAGACCTACACAGGCTAACTCTGTGAAGGATTGCAGCTTTAATGGTTTAACTTAATTATCTTCCCTCTATTTCCCATGGCAGCCTCTCGTCTCCATCAATGTCTGCCATTGACTCAGCCATGTTCCACCACATCCACCACTCACTCCATAGATTGTAACAGTGTGCAGAGAGCACAGGTGTGAAAAGTCATGAAGAGGAGCATGCCCAAACCTGTGAGTGATTGTTTCAGGCAAGCTGAACAAACTGGAATGCAAAATCATGTAAGGTCCCATCCTGTCATCATGTACAGCATGTGTGCAATAGTGAATGAAAAACTCACAATCTCTGTGAATGCTCAAACAGCCCACTTTCTGAAATGTCATCATAATTGCTTTTAACCCAGGGTCGCAGGAGGTCCTAGACCCCTTACTTTTTTGGAAGCAGGGTCCCAGCCAGGTCCCTATATATGAGCCAATCAGCATGAAAGGGGAGCTTGCTAGCCACTGAGAGGAGTCCTTCTCCTGAGAGGAGTCCTTTCTCCTTTCATGCTGATTGGAGCCAAATCAACATAAAAGATGAGCCAGCCACTGAGAAGAGTCTTCACATTAGCTAATCCACAACCTCTCATTTTATGCTGACTAGTTTCTAGGGACATCTGTTCTGGCAGAGAACAGCAAGGGAAACCAGGGAATGTGGGAATGGCTGTGAGGGAGCATGGCATCACTATTGTAATATTTGCAAGATTTGAAATGAACCACAAATGCTGGTTAGAAGGAACAAACTTTACTTCACAGTGTGTTACTGCATAACCAAAAACTCTACTTTCGTTTTCCTATATTGGTCCCACCCCCAACTGATTCCCCCATACAATTACTTTTAATTCACTTGAGTTCCTACTCACATTACATCTCCCTTTATTTTTTGTTTAAAAGAAAAAGATAGAAACTACTGTCTATATCGAATTGGTTTTCTGATCACTCTGCCTCTTGATGTAGTAACAGGTAACTCAGAGTCCAAAATCTTTTCTGGTATATCACCGGCACTTTGTGCTACAGCTGTTCCACTTTTGTTGTCTTGAGACTCTGATAGGTCTACCTCTGATGGAGGTGCAGTTGCAGTCTCAGTATTCTCATCCATTTTTGGTTCACAACTTGGAGTGCTTTGAAGATGTCTTCTGTTCTGTCTGTAGACAGCTAAATCATCAGTCTGAACCAAATATGATCTTGGAGTCATGTTTTGTCCAGTCACTCTCGCTGGTTTCCACACTCCATCTTGCCAAACATTAACAGAATCACCAACCTGCAAAGGTGGTAAAGACTTTGAACCTTTGTCAAAGTAAAGCTTCTGTTTTTCTTGTCTTCTCTTCAGATGTGTCTGTATGTCACCTTTTACCTGCTGAGGTAGTAACAACGGTGCTGAGGTAGGCAAGCTGGTTCTTAAACGTCTCCCCATTAAAAGTTGTGCAGGTGAGGCTGTATCTACTGTAGGCGTATTTCTGTAATCCAACAGAGATAAGAATCTGTGTTATTCAGACTAGATTTCTTAAGAATCCTCTTTACTGTTTGGATCGCTCTTTCTGCCATTCCATTTGATTGAGGAAATAGTGGGTTGGATGTTGTGTGAACAAAGTCCCCATCTTTGGCAAACATTTTAAAGTCTCTAGAGCAAAAGTGAGGGCCATTATCACTGACAACCTCTTCAGGTATACCATGTCTTGCAAATATAGATTTGCAGTGTAAAATTACTGATCTACTTGTAGTGTCTTCAAGCAAACATATTTCCACATATTTTGAATAATAATCAACCAAAAGTAGATAGTCCTTTCTTTGAAATTCAAACAAGTCCATTTCTAGATTCTGCCAAGGTCTTCTTGGAATTTCTTGAGGTAACATTGGTTCTTTTTGGTTTTTATTTCTGAAGGTGTGACATGTGGTACATGACAGTACCAATTCTTCAATTTGGGCACACATATCTGGCCAATATACAGCTTCTCATGCCCGCTTTTTACATAATTCAACACCCAGATGACTCTCATGTATAATATTCAATATCTCTTTCCTCAAATCTTGTGGTACTACGATTCTGTCACTTTTAAAAAGGAGTCCATCATGAACACTTAATTCCTCTCTGTAATTCCAATAAACACATATACACTTTGGAACTTCTACTCTTCTATCTGGCCACCCCTGCAAAATGGCATTTTTCAGGATTTGCAAAATGCTATCATTTTCAGTAGCCACCTGAAATTCTTTCAGTTTTGATTCGGAGATTGGTAAATAAGAGAGCATGAGGTTAACAGCAACCTCAGCTTCTTCAGCACTTATTCCTTCACCCTGTTCAAGATATGCCCTGGACAGGGTATCAGCAATTATTAATTCTTTGCCTGGTCTTTAGTGCACTTGTTAACTGCCATCTTTGGATTCTTGGAGGTGCATTATGCAAAGGTTTTCTGAAAATTGCCTCCAATGGTCTGTTTCCACAGTCACCTTTTTGCCATTGAGAAATTGATGGAATCTTGTGCATCCAAACACTATTGCCAACATTTCCTTTTCTATTTGAGCATAGCTCTGTTGGGCCGCAGGCATTGCTTTAGAAGCATATGCAACAGGTGCACCTCTTTGCAACAGTACAGCACCTAAGCCTGTAGAACTAGCATCCACTGACACAGTTACAGGTTCTTTCACATTATAATATTTCAAAACAGTTTTTGTTAATAGTTCTTTCAACTGTGTGACTGCTGTTTCATGAACTGACATCCAGCAAAATTCAACATCTTGGGCCAACAGCTGTCTTAAAGGGGTTGTTACTGTTGACAAATTTGGGATAAACTTTGCTAGGTAAGTCACCATTCCTAGAAATCTTTGAAGATCAGTTTTGTTACTTGGACTGGGCATATCAGTGATGGCCTCTATTTTAGATGAATCAGGTTTTAGTCCTTCTTTGGTTAAGATGTGTCCTAGATATTTTATTTCAGTCGTGGCAAATTTGCATTTCACTTTGTTCAGTTTCAGATTCCTCTCTTGGCACCTGTCCAGAACTCTCTTCAGTCTCTCATCATTTTCCTGTTTGGTCTTCCCCAAAACCAGGATATCATCTATGTAGCATGTGACCCCATCAATACCCTCAAATGTCTGTTGGATCATCCTCTGATAGACCTCAGGAGCTGAAGAGATACCAAATGGCATTCTTGTAAATCGGTACCTGCCAAAAGGTGTATTAAATGTACATAGCCTGGAACTGTTGTCATCTAGCTGAATTTGCCAGAATCCACTACTGGCATCAAGAACTGTAAACAATTCTGCTTCTGCTAGCTTACTTGTAATTTCTTCTACAGTAGGCAATTGAAAATGTTCTCTTAAAATTGCTCTGTTCATATCTGTTGGATCTAAACATATTCTTATCTGGTCCCGGCCAGGCTTGTCTACAACCACAATTGAATTCACCCGCTCTGTAGGTTCTTTTACCTTAACTATGACTTTTAATTGCTCCATACAAGTCAGTTCCATTTGGACTTTATCCCTTAGTGCCACTGGAACCTTCCGAGGTGCATGAATTACAGGTGGAACCTGTGGTTTGATTTTGATGGCGTATTTCTCTGATAAGCAACCTAAGCCTTCAAATACATCTTTCTATTCAACTGCAACATCCCATTGATCTACTGAAGCTCTTTTCATTAAATTAACTCTTTGCACCAAATTTAAATTAGTCACAGCCCGGAGACCGAGTACAGCTTGTGCATCAAAGTCTACTATGTGAAATTCCAACTCAGCTCTTTGATCTTTATATTTGCAATCCAGGTTACATTTACCAGACACATGTAGTCTTTCTCCGGAGTAGGTTATTATTTATTTATTTTATTTTTAAAACTTATATACCACCCGACTAGCAATAGCTCTCTGGGTGGTGAACATAGATACAATAAAATACAATATAATACAAAAACATCAGTCTAAAATCAAATTTCACAATCTAAAAACAGCAAAGGGTAAAATCAAATTACAAACATTACAATCATTAACAAAAAATTAAAATGCCTCAGAGTAGAGAAAGGTTTTAACCTGGCGCCGAAAGGATGATAGTGTCAGTGCCAGGCGAACCTCCTCGGGGAGACTATTCCATAGTTCGGGGGCCACCACTGAGAAGGCCCTTGATCTTGTCACTGCCCTCCGGGCCTTCCTATGAGTCGGGACCCGGAGGAGGGCCTTCGTAGCAGACCGTAGTGTACGAGCCGGTTCCTAGCGGGAGAGGCGTTCCGACAGATATTGAGGTCCCGCGCCGTATAAGGCTTTATAGGTTGATACCAACACTTTGAATTTGGCCCGGAAGCGTATTGGAAGCCAGTGCAAGCAGGCCAAAACAGGTGTTATATGGTCAGACCGCTTCGTTCTTGTTAGCAGTTTAATCTGGTATTTGAATGCTGAAGTGGTTCAGCTTGCAAGGCTTTGTATGTTTTTAAAGACATTGCATTAGTCTGTGCTCCTGTGTCAATCTTAAAGGTCACATACTTGTGTTCATTTATGAGAAGATCCACACACCATTCATCTTCCAGAGCTGTAGAATTCAATGTGCCAATGAAGAAATCATGAGCATTTTTAGTTGTATCTGCTACTGAGAACATTTGTCTGCGTTGAAGTTTTCTATCTCTAATTTTACACATTTTAGCAAAATGATTAAGTTTGCCACATCTTCTGCATTCCTTCCCATTTGCAGGACAAGCATTTATGTCATGATGACTGATACCACACTTGTAGCAGGCCTTTGCTGCTTCTACAGGGCTCTGTGGCATTTCCTTTTCTTGGGGGCTGGTAGTAGTGCCAGGGCTCCATTTGCTCTGAGGCTGGCTTACTTTTGGCTTTTCAAAGGTACTTTTGCCCTGTAAGGCATCCATTTGTTTTTCTGTGGCCCCAAAACCTTTCATCTGTTTTGCAGTCACTTTTTCTGCCCTGTATATATTCACTGCACACTCAAGGATTAAATCACTCTCTCTCAGTAACTTGGCTCTCAATCTGTCTGTCTGAATGCCACACACTATGCAATCCTTAATAAGAGAATCACACAGCTTCCCAAATTCACAGGTCTGAGCCAAAAGCTTCAAATCAGTCACACATTGGTCTATACATTCTCCTTCACTCTGTATTCTAGTGAAGAACCTGTGCTTTTCATAAGTAACATTTATTCTGGGCACACATTATGCTTCAAATTTATTCATCAAAACTTGAATTTTATTTTTATCTGCATCATCATCAAACTGGAAAGTATTAAATACCTCTCTTGCTTCTTCACCTGCCACATGCAGAAATAATGCTGATTGGAGTCTCTCATCTTTCTTATCTGCTCCACTTGCAATGCAGTACAATTCAAACCCTTGCTTCCATCTTCTCCAGTTCTCTGCTGCATTTCCTTCAAACACCAATGTTCCTGGAGGCTTTAGCTGGTCCATTTTTCACTGCCTTATGTTTTTAGGTAGTCTTCTGACACCATTTAATATTTGCAAGATTTGAAATGAACCACAAATGCTGGTTAGAAGGAACAAACTTTACTTCACAGTGTGTTGCTGCATAACCAAAAACTCTACTTTCTTTTCCCTATATTGGTCCCACCCCCAACTGATCCCCCCATGCAATTACTTCTAATTCACTTGAGTTCCTACTCACATTACAACTATCATGAAGGGACCCTGCACTCTGAATTTGCCATCACACTACTGTGTGATATGTGGGGCTCAAGACACAGAGCAGTCACTGTTTTGGGGTGGGATTCAATAATATACTAGCAAATTCAGATTGCACAATTTTAGTTGTTTGGGATGCCCTGCCCAAGAAACCCACTTTCCCAAAAGATTGGAATTTTTGCAATAAAGAAGTTGGTGGGGAAAATGCAGTGGAAAGTGTGGGATAATGCTTGCTTTGATGCAACGCCATCTAACCTCTCCAACAAACAAATCAGAATGAATGCTCATTAAATAGCCAAAGTCACCCCATCTTCCTGCAAACAAATACAAATGAATACATCCTGGGCAAGTGGGTGCTCCATGACCAAGAAGTCCAAATACCAAGTCAACTTCACCCACTTTGGAATGTGGCAACAAACTCTTGCTGGAGTGTCAAAAGGGTAGGACAGACCCTTGTGAGGCTTGCATAGAACAAAAAGGACATTTTTTCTTAATAATGTTATTTGCTATTTAGTTTAATTTTTGTAAATGTTATTGCTTTTATTGATATATTTTTATACTTGTGTTTATTTTTCTTTGTAAGCCACCTTGAGGGTCTTTGGTCAAAAGGCGGGGTATAAATACATTTAATAATAATACAACTAATAATAAATCAGGATGAAGCACCCTTATTTCAGGGAAAATGTACTGTAAATCCTTGAGACTTATAGCAAGAAAAGGTACTGTAAAAGAAAAGGGACTAACATATAAATCCATCCTTGATCAAAATCTCTAAATACAAGGGGAGAGACTCTTATAAATTTGTGCATATGGGGTTGGATCTACATATATAAATAGCAGAGTTCCATTTGTGTCATCAGAAAAGAGTAAAAAGGTAGTTTTTGCTGATTTCTCCTCCTCCCTACAACCCTTTGAAGAGCTGCTCCAGGGGGTTGGGAGACCTTTGGTAACAGTGTGGGAGTTGGCTGCAGGAGGAATAGGAGACTGGAAAAACAGGGATCCAATTTTGTGTCCTGGTTGGTGTCACAAGAGATCCTCTTGCTCTGTTGTGCGGAACTGACCTGCAGATGAGATGCTATCTGCAGGAGGCCCTCACCTGCAGAGCACAGAGATTGACTAAGGAAAGCCTTCCAGATATGGCAAAAAGACATTAACTGTGCTGCTAAGAAAAAAATCTATGCCAGTGCAAAGGCTGAGGTCCAAAGAAGAACTAGAGAACTTAAGAATGCCTGTGGATAAAGAAAGCTCAAGAAATCCAGCATTTTGCAGATGCTCATGACACACAGGGCTTTTTTAATGCCACAAAGGCCATCTATGGACCAACAAATTATGGTACAAATCCCTTACACTCAATAGATGGTACCAAACTTCTAAAGGACAAAGAGTCTATTGCACTGTGTTGGAAAGAGCATTACCATGACCTCCTTAATCGTAACTCTTATGTGGCTGGTGAGGTCTTCTCGCAAATCCCACAACAGCAAATTAGAGATGAGCTTGCAGTATCCCCTAATTTGGATGATGTCATTAAAGCCATTAATCAAATGAAGAATAACAAAGCCAGTGGTCCTGATGGGATACCTGCTGAAGTCTTTAAAGAAGGTGGGCCTGAACTTACACAACAACTTCATAAACTCATCAAAAAAAATCTGGATGAGGGAGGAGATCCCAGAAGACTTTAGGGATGCCATAATTATCACTCTTTTTGAGAAGGGTGATAGAACATATTGTGGGAACTACTGAGGGATTTTTCTTCTAGCTACCGCAGGTAAAATCCTTGCAAGGATCCTTGCAAATCGCCTCCTACCTATCTGAGAAGACATCCTCACTGAATCCCAAAATGGTTTCCGCCCTTCCAGGGGGACAGTGGACATGATCTTCACTGCACGACAGCTTCAAAAAAAAATGCAGGGAGCAAAACCGACCTCTGTATATGGCTTTTATTGATCTGACTAAGGCCTTTGTTACTGTAAATTGACTACTCTCTGGACCATCCTTCTGAAAATTGGACGCCCTGATAAATTTGACAGTGACAATTTTGGATAACAATGGCTCTCAAAGTGATCCATTGAAAGTAGGATCAGGTGTCAAACAGGTATGCATCATTGCTCTGACCTTACTGGCTATTTTCATCGCCATGATTCTACACCTTGTTGAGGGGAAACTTCCCACTGGGGTGGAAACCACATATCAAACAGATGGAAATCTTTTTAATCTCAGTAGGCTAAAAGCAAAAACTAAGATAATTACAATCTCCATCGTAGAACTTCAACATACCGATGGTAATGTAGTCTCTGCACATTCAGAGGAAGATCTTCAAACTATCCTAAATGCTTTTGCAGAAGCATATTA
Source organism: Rhineura floridana (assembly GCF_030035675.1). Lineage (NCBI taxonomy): Eukaryota > Metazoa > Chordata > Lepidosauria > Squamata > Rhineuridae > Rhineura > Rhineura floridana. Next base: position 191,447,363 of record NC_084480.1, read on the forward strand.
AAAGCTTGGCCTCTCGCTTAACATAAAAAAACCAAAGTGCTTCATCAGCAAGTGCGAACCAATCCCTTTGTAGCACCATCGATCCAGCTCAATGGTGCAACACTGGAGAATGTTGATCACTTTTCTTATCTTGGCAGCCATCTCTCTGTAAAAGCTGACATCGATGCTGAAATTCAGCATCGTCTGAGCTCTGTGAGTGCCGCATTCTCCCGAATGAAGCATAGAGTGTTTGAGGATCGGGATATTCACAGGGAGACCAAAATGCTTATTTACAAAGCCATTGTACTACCGACCTTACTGTATGCCTCTGAAACATGGATCATCTATAAACGTCACTCCCAACTTTTTGAAAGATTCCACCAACGCTGCCTCCGGAAAATTCTGCAAATTACTTGGGAAGATAGGCGGACTAATGTTAGCATATTGGAAGAAGCAAAGACCACCAGTGTTGAAACAATGATCCTCCAACATCAACTTTGCTGGACCGGCCATGTTGTTCAAATGCCTGATCACCGTCTTCCAAAGCAGCTACTTAACTTCCAACTTAAGGATGGAAAATGAAATATCGGTGGACAGCAAAAGAGGTTTAAAGATGTTTTTAATGAGAATCTAAAAAAATGTAACATGAGCATCGAGAACTGGGAAGTCTTGGCCCATGCGCGTCCCAATTGGAGGTCGGCCATTATCAAAGGTGCTATGGACTTTGAAGAAGCATGAGTACAGGGCAAATTGGACAAATGAGCTAAGTGGAAGGCACATCAAGCAAATCCTCATCGTGACCATCTGCAATCTGGAAACCTATGTTCTCACTGTGGGAGGCTGTGTGGATTCAGAATTGGCCTCCACAGTCACTTACGGACCCACTGTTAAAGACCTTACCCTGGAAGACAATTTTACTCGGCCAGGAGTGATCACCAATGATATAAGGGGTAAGACAATCTTCAGGTATCCTGGTCCCAAGCTGCATAGGGCTTTGTACACCACCACAAGAACCTTGAACTTGATATAGGGACCCTTTCTATCTACACAATGCATTTTAACTTTCTCACAGTGTTTAATGCTAATACTAATGTTAATAATAATATTAGTATTAAACAAGGTGAGAAATAATAATAATAATAATAATAAATTCCATATATATCCCACCTTTCCTTCCAAGCAGCTCAAGGTAGCATACAAACATGGTTCTCCCCCTCCTGATGTTATCCTCATAATAACCCTGTGAGGTAGGTTAGGCAGAGAGTTAGTGACTGGCCCAAGGTGGGCTTTGACAGCAACAGTAGTCACACATGGCATTCATACATCACTCTTACACACGACATCTTTGTGCACCTGAGCATGCAGGAGACAAAAGTAGGTAGAGGAGCAGGAGTCTAGAAAAGTCTGAAAGGGTTTTCTACTTCTACCCATATTTGGTGGAGCACACTTCTGCATGATTGGGACCTCTGTCTTATCAGGATTCCTGATCATACAGAGGTGTCTAAGCATGCTCAGGCAAACACATTTGGAAGCCCCTGAAGAACTTTGTGTTCAACTAGGTATGGAGGAGAATATCCGCTAAATTGAACTTAGTACCGGATTCCAACTGAATTTGACAGTCTGCTATCTTTTTGGAGCAGCACTGATTTCTTTTGATAACAGATATTCAACTGAACTGATGACTAGAGAGGACCAGTTTCAGACAATTGGCCCAGAGTCCTTATACCCCAAAGATATGCAAATTGCCATTACTGTATCATCTCAGGGTTTGCCTGTTTTTCCTTTAGTCAAGTTTATCTCATTTGGAAGGTAGACTGAACTATTATTTTTTTGTGCAAATCTCTCTCTTCTGAACTTTAGGCTGCTCAGTGAGACTTTGCTTCTGAGTAGACATGCATAGGATTGCACTGTTTGTTGATAATTTTATATGATCTCTTTCACCTTTCAGTAACCATAAACCACCCCACTCCTCCCAAAATGTCTAAAAGCTAGTTTTCATAAATAAATGCACAGGGTTAGATCTAGGTGAAGTTCTGCTCATGGAACATTCCCAGGAACAGAAAGGGGCAAATTTGATTCTTACAAATCCCCCCTTCCACCTGCAGCCCTTTGAACTTCCTGAAAAGCTCCTCCAGAGAGTTGGGCAATCCTCTGGAACATCATAGGAGGTGGCACAGGAGGCTACAGGAGGAAGAGAGAATCACTGAAAACCACTAGGGAAGGGATGTGGCTTTCCATGCAGAGGCATCTGCTTTCCATGCAAAAGATCCCAGGTTCAGTCCTAGGCATCTCCAGAAAAATCTGGGACAGATCTTGTCTGAAGCCCCAGAGAGCCACTACTTGTCAAGATAGATAATTCGGTGCTCCCACCAACCTCCCCACTGTTTCACTCCTCATCCTCCCCCTTCCCAGTGAGAGGCAGCAACTCCACTACCAGGATGCCAGGTGTGCATTGATGCCCTTCATCCCTTACTCCTGTACTGAGCTAGATGAATCAATCGTGTGAGTCAGTATAAGGCAGCTGCCTTTGTCCCAACTTTGCCTCCCTTCCTCAACTGGATTGCACTGCAGCCCCTTCTGTTTTGCCATAGTGCTGTGCTGTGCTGGGACCAGTCCATCGATAAAAGCCAGCTCTTAAGTGTCATCAGAGTCTAGTGCCACATTCTAGCATGAGCAGAAATAGAACCAGGGACAGGCTAAGCAGATAAAGAGGCGGGGCTGTGCAGAAAGCAAAATTTAGTCTCCAATGGCATAGATGCTGCCGTGTGTGGATTCGTTCATCCCCAATAAACAGCGCTGATCACCTGTCTCTTCATGCCATTTCCCATTAAGTAATTAATGGTGTCAGAGCAGATTGTATTGACCATCTGCTGAACACAATACAGGAAAGCTATGTATGGAGTACACAGTTGGTTCCTGGATGCACAGGTTTTTCTCCCCCATGTATAAATACCTGCACAGATCACCCTATGTGGACTGAAATGTTAAGAGGACGCACCTTACACAGATCTGATCTCACATTTGTTCAACTAATGGGAAGTTGGCTGAATCTTGCGAAGACTGAGCTTCTTAATTAAAATGGAATGTGCTGGGTTTTGAAAATGCAGGAACCTGAAATTTATTGTATTGTATCGGCATGGTGAATACTTCTACCTGGCTTGGAAAAGTTCCACGAGTGTTGAGGAATGCAATAGCCTGTGGCAGTGGCAAATGAGATATTTTATTTGGAAAATATATGTACCAGTAAACAATGTTTTTGTCCCTTTTGTTTATTGAAAGAAAATGGAACAATATTTTTCACATAAGTTCCAGTAATATCACACTTTTCACATTTTTCTTTTCTTAAAAAAATAGATTTTTCACATACTTCGGGGGAAAAAGTAAGAATGACCCAACTTTCTAATGCTGCTGTTACCATTCTGTCAATACATAGTGCTGTCTTAGAGGTATAGCAAGCGCAAGTTGCCTCAGACAAGAGCTCCAAATCAGTTGTCCATGGCAACAAAACCTACTGTTTTTTCCTATCATCCAAGCAGCTCCACTTTATTCATGTTTTGTAACAACATGAAGGAAAATGTAGATGATATAAATTGGCAGATATGCTCCAGCATTAAGTTTTTAAAGGGGAGGTTTATAGATATCAAAAGAAACACCGTAAATGAAACTAAAGTATTAAAAAAACTGTTCCCCTCCCTCTCTTGTTAGTGGCCAACACCCTGCAGCATTACAAACACCATGACACACATGCCCGGGAATTCGATCCTGTGCCTTAACCCTCTAGTTCTGGAATAAGTCAACAGATCTGTATAATGTTGCTGAAGAGGGAGTGGCTTAAACTCTGCAGATGAAGAGTTTTAATCAAAAAGGATGCCATAAATTGGTTGTCTCAGATGTGGGAGAAATGCTAGATGTTTCCATCCAGCTATGGGCTAGAGATGTGAAGACCTTGGGAAAAACTGGAAAAATTTGGAAATAATGGAAAAAACCCTTTTTTATTTTTCCAGATTTTTTCCAGGCCTTCACATCTCTAGGCTATACACATGCACAAGCAAGCACTGCAAGCATACAATCTTCTCCAGCCTACAGCCCTTTGTATATTTTGAATTACGAATTCCATCTGCCCAACCCAGCATGGCTGTGCTGGCTCAGGGTGATGGGAGCTGTAATCCAAAACAACTGCAGAGGACAAGGATGAAGAAGGCTGTCATAGATAAATGGGGAATCACTCATGGAAGCAGGTGCTGAGAACATGGTTGATTCTACAGGGGGGATTGAAACGGGCTGTTCAAGAAAAAGTCCTCCTTACCCAACAGCCAGCACAAACCCAGCTGATTCATGCACACACTGTTTATTCAGAGTCAACAAATTGATTAGAATGGAAGGGGACATTTTTGTAACTATGACATACTGATGGAAAAGTCTGCTTGAGGATGCTTAGCCAGTGGCACTACCTAGTTATGCCCAGATTCGGTGATTGAAGGTCAAATCTGGAGGAGTTCTAGACTCTCCTTTAGCCTCCAAAGCCGTGTTGAGAGGAAGGTGTGGCTATGGGCATGGCAGCAGCCAATTTGGAGAAATTATGGGTGGATCCTACCCATCAATATCCAGTCCCAGCTCAGATACACACTGATATGCTTCAAGTTTTAAAATAAAAACAGTTTAGACTTTTCATGATGACTCTTTGAAAAAATTGTTCTGGTGAAGCTGTAAAAATAGAAGCCAGATCTGGCTCAGTTTGTGTTTTCCTCCCCTTTGAAATCTGTCTACTCCAGTTCTTCTGTTCAGCCAATGGTAGTGCTGTAATTCCATGGGGGAGGAGCAACGTGAGCTCTTCTCTTCTACTATAAAGATAATCTCCAGTACGAACTGGATCATCTGTCTAAACACCTGCTCACATGGAGGCCCAATTCATGCAATCTTCTACTTTTGAGAGAAGGAAGTGTCATAGAATCCTGGACTCCAGGCATTGGGTTGTCCATGCCAATAGCTTATTCATCATATTAGGTAGAAGAGGCAAACAGGGGAGCAGTGTCATCGGAATGGGCATGAAGAGAGCTGACTTGGGAGGAAGAGTGGGATATAAATCAATTAAATAAATAAATACAGAAGAGAAGGTCCTACTCTGCCGATGCTCTTCTGCTGGTGAGAAACTAACCAAAGATGACAGTTCTGGCCCTCTCCTTACTTGTAAGTAGGATTCCAAAAGTATAAAGTGGGAAGGAAGGAAGCTTCATCCTCCTCACTGCTAGAACATGGCCTGCCCAGAGTGCCTATGACAAATAGCTCTTGGTGTCTTTGGTACAAGAAGTGATATGGGGCAATTCAGTGCTTTCTCCGCTTGTCAGTTCCTCCCGCACTTTCTGACACAGTAATAACATTTGACTTGGATACTTTAATAAAAAGTCTTTTCAGTTCAATTATGCTCCATGCAACTATTTTCTCCCGCTTCCATATCTGTGAGAAAGTCCTGCTGAGCTGAACGTGACGGAATCTTCCATGCTTTTACTCAGAGGGACAGGATTGGCTGCTTGTTTAGTGGACTTGAAATTAAGTGTTTTTAAAGAGACTTCTAGGAATCTAGAAGTAGAAATTAGGAACACATATGTCCTAAGAAACACAACAGGATTTAAGCAAAAAGAATACATGCAAGTCCTGTGGATTTCAGGCTGCCTATGTGCATCTTACTGTATCTGGACTGCTTCTGGCTTCTTTAGAATTGGAGCCCTGCTTACAAAATCACTGTAAAACACTGCTACTAGTGTTTTGCCCTTGGGTGGTTGGGTATAATTGTGAAAAAAAAGGAAGGAGGTAACTATGCCATGCTGATATATATCTCAAGCCATGGGGGAGCATGGAATTGCCTTTCCTTTGTCCTCAGAAAATCATTGCTGATCTACACATAGCTGGAAATTACTAAACAATATTTTCTCTGTGCATAACCTTTGCTTAAACTCACAGTATGATAACAATGACCTTGCATTCAATCACTCACCAAGTAAGATCCCCTTCCCCGTAGTTTAATCTTTTTAACACACAAAATACCAAACAGAGGAATTATCTGCTCTGGGGAGAATAGAAGAGTAAAACCCTAAAGTAATGTGGGCTGACGAGGCAGGGAGGAAAGCAGGGAGAATGGCAATTCTTTCTGTTCTGCTCCGTGAATCTTTTCTCTGTTCTGCAGCCCTGAAAGTTCAGAATTTCTGCAATTTGTCATGCAAACAACAGCACTGGGATGGATAGTTGAATGAAAGACGGTAAGCATAGCAAGCATGCAGGCTTATCATGATACAAAAGCACATGTGGAGAACACTGTGGTCAGGACACATCAAACAGACTCCACAGCAGAATCACCCAGAGCTGAGTCTGGGCTACCATTCGGTGGGTAGTAAGCACACTGGAACCTCAAGAACCTATGTAGGTAGGGCAGCATTTTTCAAATGTTTGATAAGCAGGGAATGATCACCATCTGGCCCCCGGCCCCTCATCCAGACAGAAACTGGAGGCACAATTCACTTTTCTCTTCTTGAGCTGCTAAAGTAATGGGTTGTTCTTGTAGCTGCAGGATAGGCTGGATAATTTGACCTCCCAGCCTTTTGCCCAAGTCAGACTCATAAACGTTGGCCGTTGGCGATGGTCTGAGTTTCTCCTATGCCTATTAGCTGCCATGGAAGCTGCATGCAAGAATCCCATTACAACCTTACTCCATCCCTTGGGATGATGACCCATGTATATATTGGCAGAGAGGCAGGATCAAAGTGGCATGGGGACTTCCCGCTCCAACGGGAACTGAATAATAGACAAATTCAACATGGCAGCTTGGTTTTTCAAGGCATGCTTCAGTCCACTTGTGCAAGAGTAATGTGTTCCAGCACACACTTTTGTTTTTTTTTTTTCAATAATTTTTATTCAGATTTTCATAAAACATACAAGACGAAATCATAAAACATTCAAAGACAAAAAACAAAATCAAAAATAGTTAAACAAAAAAAAAAAAGAAAAAAAAAAACAAAAATAAAAAATAAAGAGTAAAATATTGACTTCCCATTTGTCAAAGATCAAATCAGTTATAAGTCTATAATATATGAACTTCCGGGAAGGGTGACTTAGCCTGTGCCTGCTTTTGAGACGGGCTCCTGCCTCAAAAGAAGCTTATTCAGATATATCAGTCAGTTTTTTCTTTTTTTTTTGACTGATTAAACTTCTCCCGGGTAGGGAGAAACGAAGAGATTAACCTCAAAGCCTATTTTTGTTGGGACGACCAGATCTCATTAATTTATGGGACGAGGTCCAGCCGACGAAGGTGGGACGGATTTTCAACAGCAAGCTCTATCTGTTAAAGCGAACGTTCATCTTATCTTCTAAGAGAGAACGCACTAACAGGCAAGCACCCTTCTTTCTATATTTTTCTTTTACTTGACTTAAATTGTTGCTGTTTAAAAGAGATTTGCCAGATTGATCGGTTTTTGACATCTCACTGGGGAGCCGTAACTTCTCTCTGCTACGCACTAATTAATAGCTTATCTCTGTTTTTGTTGCAAAAAGCTGTCCTGGATTTGCATTCTAAAGATACACACAGAAGAGGGATTTCTATTCCAGATTTTTATTTTGAAAAATATTATACTGTTTTGAGACTACTCTCTTTTTGGTCTATTTTATTTTGACGAATCTGTTTCTTGACGATTGCCATTAATTGCTTCGATCCTGGGAACTGCATTTTGTTTACTTAACTATTGGAGAGATAAGGCTGTCTGCTCTGTTTATACTGTGATGTCACCAAGTTTGGAGTATTAACCCAATTGTTGCTGAAATAAGAAGTGGTTTTCCTATATTTTTCTTTTAAAATGGCAATTAAGAAAGTGGCTGAGAATCTGGAAATAACTATGTTTCAGAGAATAATGAATGAGATTGAGATAACGAAAATTGAATTGAGTAAAATGAAGCAGGAGATTAAAGATATAAGGGTCCCTGTGAGAGAGGTGACCCTGGAAGGGGTCCCTGTGAGAGAGGAGACCCCGGAGATTGGAATAGGGGTCCCTGTGAGAGAGGAGACCCTGGAGACTGGAATAGGGGTCCCTGTGAGAGAGGAGATCCCGGAGATTGGAACAAACGTGGAACAGGAACAAGATTTGGAGTCTATGGACTTTAGAAATAAAATCTATTGTTTGGAACTCAATGTTATCTCTGAAGAAATTAATGAAGATTCTAGAGATAAAGTTATCAATGGCATGGATTATCTTCTGGACTGGAATGATGTGATGGAGCCCAATATAGAGAAAATCTATGGAATTAACTGCAGCCATGTGACAATGGAAAAACTTTTAAGAGATGACCCAGTGTATTTTGAAAAAAAGAACAGAGATATGATTTTACAGCAGTATTTCAGCAACTTATTCAGAATGGATGGCAAGAAAATATTTGGGATAGAGGTAATTCCCATCAGACTCTTATTATATGACTATGGCTTTGACAGCAAGATTATTATGGAATACTGATAATGGAAGATTGGATATTGAAATTACTGGACTTAACAAGACTACTGAAGATGGAAGATGGAAAATGGAACTAATAGAGATAATAGAACAATGGCTACTGAAATTACTGAACCTAACAGATTCTGATGTGATGGATTAATTGAAATGTTTATTTTGACTATGGTTATGACAATAAGATTATCATAATTAGTAATGAGATGGATTAATCGATATGCTTATCTGGAAAAAAAAATTGATAGATATATTTCTTAAAGAATTGAAACCTCTCTTTGACTTTTTGTGGAAAGAATAAAGTAATGTTTATGAGATTTGATGATTAAGTAAGATAACTACTGGAGGAAAGTGATTTTATAATATGACTTAAGAGACAGGATTGCTATATATTATAGACTTATAACTGATTTGATCTTTGACAAATGGGAAGTCAATATTTTACTCTTTATTTTTTATTTTTATTTTTTTCTTCTTTTCTTTTTTTCTTTTTGTTTAACTATTTTTGATTTTGTTTTTTGTCTTTGAATGTTTTATGATTTTGTCTTGTATGTTTTATGAAAATCTGAATAAAAATTATTGAAAAAAAAAAAAAGTTATAAGTCTATAATATATAACAATCCTGTCTCTTAAGTCATATTATAAAATCACTTTCCTCCAGTAGTTATCTTACTTAATCATCAAATCTCATAAACATTACTTTATTCTTTCCACAAAAAGTCAAAGAGAGGTTTCAATTCTTTAAGAAATATATCTATCAATTTTTTTTTCCAGATAAGCATATCGATTAATCCATCTCATTACTAATTATGATAATCTTATTGTCATAACCATAGTCAAAATAAACATTTCAATTAATCCATCACATCAGAATCTGTTAGGTTCAGTAATTTCAGTAGCCATTGTTCTATTATCCCTATTAGTTCCATTTTCCATCTTCCATCTTCAGTAGTCTTGTTAAGTCCAGTAATTTCAATATCCAATCTTCCATTATCAGTATTCCATAATAATCTTGCTGTCAAAGCCATAGTCATATAGTAAGAGTCTGATGGGAATTACCTCTATCCCAAATATTTTCTTGCCATCCATTCTGAATAGGTTGCTGAAATACTGCTGTAAAATCATATCTCTGTTCTTTTTTTCAAAATACACTGGGTCATCTCTTGAAAGTTTTTCCATTGTCACATGGCTGCAGTTAATTCCATAGATTTTCTCTATATTGGGCTCCATCACATCATTCCAGTCCAGAAGATTATCCATGCCATTGATAACTTTATCTCTAGAATCTTCATTAATTTCTTCAGAGATAACATTGAGTTCCAAACAATAGATTTTATTTCTAAAGTCCATAGACTCCAAATCTTGTTCCTGTTCCACGTTTGTTCCAATCTCCGGGATCTCCTCTCTCACAGGGACCCCTGTTCCAGTCTCCAGGGTCTCCTCTCTCACAGGGACCCCTGTTCCAGTCTCCAGGGTCTCCTCTCTCACAAGGACCCCTATGTCTTTAATCTCCTGTGTCTCCAAACAATAGATTTTATTTCTAAAGTCCATAGACTCCAAATCTTTTTCCTGTTCCACGTTTGTTCCAATCTCCGGGGTCTCCTCTCTCACAGGGACCCCTTCCAGGGTCACCTCTCTCACAGGGACCCCTATATCTTTAATCTCCTGCGTCATTTTACTCAATTCAATTTTCAGCTCCTTACAACCCTGTCGCAGGTTTTGTTTCGTTATCTCAATCTCATCCATTATTTTCTGAAACATAGTTATTTCCAGATTCTCAGCCACTTTCTTAATTGCCATTTTAAAAGAAAAATATAGGAAAACCACTTCTTATTTCAGCAACAATTGGGTTAATACTCCAAACTTGGTGACATCACAGTATAAACAGAGCAGACAGCCTTATCTCTCCATGCTTAAGTAAACAAAATGCAGTTCCCAGGATCGAAACAATTAATGGCGGTCGTCAGGAAACAGATTCGTCAAAATAAAATAGACCAAAAAGAGAGTAGTCTCAGACAATATAATATTCTTCAAAATAAAAATCTGGAATAGAAATCCCTCTTCTGTGTATATCTTTAGAATGCAAATCCAGGACAGCTTTTTGCAACAAAAACAGAGATAAGCTATTAATTAGTGAGTAGCAGAGAGAAGTTATGGCTCCCCAGTGAGATGTCAAAAACCGATCAATCTGGCAAATCTCTTTTAAACAGCAACAATTTAAGTCAAGTAAAAGAAAAATATAGAAAGAAGGGTGCTTGCCTGTTAGTGCGTTCTCTCTTAGAAGATAAGATGAACGTTCGCTTTATCAGATAGAGCTTGTTGTTGAAAATCCGTCCCACCTTCGTCGGCTGGACCTCGTCCCATAAATTAATGAGATCTGGTCGTCCCAACAAAAATAGGCTTTGAGGTTAATCTCTTCGTTTCTCCCTACCCGGGAGAAGTTTAATCAGTCAAAAAAAAAAAAAAATCTGACTGATATATCTGAATAAGCTTCTTTTGAGGCAGGAGCCCGTCTCAAAAGCAGGCACAGGCTAAGTCACCCTTCCCGGAAGTCCGTTCCAGCACACACTTTTGGAATCTCTGAGACAGTGGGTAGATTCTTTTTCTTTCCTGTGAGATTAACCCTCATTGACTTGTTCAGAACACATACCTAGTGTTGCCAGCTTTTTCACTCTGGCAAATTACTCTCAGTAACACTGGATGCGGAACTGGGCTTTATTCTTGGTTCATCATTATAAGGCTCACAATTTCTTTGGTCCAGATTTATTCTAAATGACATAAGGGATGGAATGTATAAATAGCACACTTAGGTTGCAACCTACAAACACTTAAATCAGAGCATTTAGATGCACTTATTTCATTGGCTACTAAAGTACTCCAGCATCACAGTTTTTCCAGGCAGGACCAAACTTTGCGTCTCTTCTCTTTCTCGCGCCAAGGTAATAACTCACATGCTCTATGGAGCACAATTTTGTGCGCTCGAGGAGTATGGCCCTCTGGAAATTATCCAATCCAAGTTCCTAAGAGCCATTTTAGGCCTCCCCTCTTGTGTACCTAATGTGGCTATATGCCTCGAGGTCAGTCTCCTACTAATTGAATCCCGTGCCTGGATCTATAGAATCAATGACTGGTTCAAAATGATATTTACATCTGTAGGATTGGCTCCCCTGATGCTAGAAGACCCCTTTCAATCTAGATGCCAGCGACGTGTATACAACAAACTTTACGCCCTGGGTTTTTTGCCTGAGGGTCTCATAGAGCTCGGCTTCACTAGGGCCAAAACAGCCATCCAGCAACGGATCAAGGATATAGAATTACAGAATAATTTATGTTTGGCTGTGGCATATTCTAATCTGAGTCTAAATCAAAGAGTATTTTCTTCTATGTCTTATTTGACAAACCTAACTGTGGCCAAATATAGAAAAGCTTTTACCCTGGCCAGATTCAATGCTTTGCCATCTGCCCTGCTCGATGGTAAGTATAATAGAATGCCCTATCAAGATCAAGTTTGTCCATGCAAAGCATGGGAGGTGGAGACCACTGGACATGTTCTTTTGAACTGTCCTTTTTACCGAGACCTCCAGCACGTTCTTATTACTCCTATCCTACACGAGCTTTCTGTAAAGTCTGAAGCTGACTACCTCCATCTTTTGTTAGCAGATACTAGCCCAATGGTGACACTCAGGGTAGCTAAATTTTGCGCAGCTGCCACCACCTGCGGACAGAAGATCTTAGATATGAATTATTTTAATTATTGGTTTCTTTTATATATTTTAGTATTGCTAATTTTATACATTTTATGCCCTTTAATGGTTTTATTGTAAGATGTAAATCGTATATTGTGCAATTTGTGTAATTTGTGTGTTGTGTTCATACTATGTTGGCTGGTCCATGACCAAAATCAATCAATCAATCAATTAATTCTCTTTCTCTCCTCTTAGTACTAACCCAGACAAAGTGTGATGTGACATCATTGCACTGTGCATATACCCACATCACATCACTGATTGGTGGAGGGAGGGACACACACTGTGGTGTCACATCAGATGTTGTTTGTATTAGATATAATAAAAGAAAGAGAAGACACAGAGTGGTGGAAACTTCCTGTCTATGATGTTTGGCCTTGCATGATACACACTGAAGCTGGAGCATTGTTTGTCCATTCTACCTTTTATGACACACAGAATTAAGTTTGGACCAAAGGAGATTGTGAGCATTGCAATGACTAATACCTGCATTGAAAAGAATGAAGCAGACCAATTCAGTAGCTAGTTCAGCTGAAGGACTACATTTGTTCTGCAGGTTGTCTGTCATTGCTATCAGTTTTATAGTAAATAGAACTATAGGTTAGATATACAGGCATGGTGCAAATGGAGCAGGGAACTATAGTTTAGGGATGAGCCCTTGATTGAGGATTTGCTTTGATATCTGTCATCTGTCATCCATATCTCTTGACTGTGGGAAGATGAAAGAAGCATCTAATGTGTCCTGTATCCAAGTTTGGAATTCCAAAGTATGTTGGTCTGGGGAATGACAGATATTTGAAGCAGCTGAATAACTTAATACAGGTGCTTCTGGGGAACAATAATATGTAACCTGAAATGAAATGTGAATATGGTGATAACAGAGAGGCAATCAGCCCTGTCTTGAGAATTTGTCTACAGTGGAGACTCTTCCATCTTTTATGTTCATGGGATTTTGAAAAGAGTGCCTGCTTTCCCTCAGCTGGGGAAAAATATATGTTTCAAACAGTCTTGAACATATAAGCTGTTGTGGGGGGGAAATGATGTAAAGGGATGCTAATGGCATGCTTTAGTTGTAGCAACACCTTGCAGATTCTTGGTCCCTTCTTGTTCTGAAATATCCTTCACTGGGCAATCAATCACAGGAGCACATTGGAAACCTCACTCTTCTTTTCTATTAAAATATTTTTTCATATTTGATTTTTTTTAAAACAAACCTCTTTTTTCTTTTCTTTCTAAATTATATAACTTTTATGCTGTCACTCACTCAGTACACTTTATTTAAACAAACAAAAACAACCCTTGAGAAAATGTCACGCATCGCAAAGGGTTTGCAGGCTTGGTAAAGCAAGTGACAGGGAACCGTTCCAACAGACAATGTTACAAGAAAAGATCCACAGCAAACCAATTTAACATTTATGAGATTCCTTAACACTTGGTAAGAAAAACAGACTTTATGGATTGAAATGTATTCCTTAAAACGAGGAACTGCTTTTAAAAAAAAAAAAAATAGAAAGATGGGCTTTTAATTTGCAAGCATCTCTCTGATACACATGTATGTTAGTTTTATATCACTTCCACTGTCACAGCTGTCCCCAAGAATCTTGGCAAATGTAGTTTGGCAAAGGTGCTGAAGATTTCTGTTAGATATCTCTACACATACACCCTGCCACAGTTCTCAGGAGTTGCCTGGGGCAGGGAAATGACTACTAAATCAGTTTTGCATGACTTATATGTGTATGTCCAACAGTCATTATGAGGCACACACTTGGTGGAATATAGTGATCCTCATGCACCTGGCAGGATTCTAATGCACACACACACATTCTGCATGGCAAGGCACCATTCCAATATCTTGTGAGCTAGGAAGTGTCAGCTTTAGTTGAAGGGCTGTGATTCAGTGGTAGACCACATCTTTTGCATGCAAAAGGTCCCAAGTTCAATCTCAAGCATCTCAAGGTAGGACTAGACAAAATCTCCTGTCAAAATCTCCTAGACAAAAACCCTGGAGAGTTGCTGCTACTGAGCTAGATGGACTAACTTCCATCTGACTTGGTATAAGGCAACTTCTTTTGTTCCTTTCACTGTTGGAACACCCATCCTCTTGTGTATATGTTGGGAACATTCCCCAGCTCACAGAAAAATTCCTACGTGCAGAATGGTGTGAATGCATGAGAATCCCAGAAAACACTGCAATTATGGCTTATGTTTTACTCCTTGGTTTCCTTGTTGAAAGATAACTGGCATTTTGTTTGTTATTCCAATAGAGGCTGCAAGCCAACTTAAAAGCCAGTCATTCCCAAACTGTGTGCTGGGTACATTAGTGTGTCAAGAGATAACTCCTAGTGCCACACCGGTTCTAAATTCAAACAGCAATCCTGTATACACTTACTTGGGACTAAGCCCCACGAAACTCAAGAGTCACTTCTGGGTGGAGCTGCAACACAAGCTTTCTGGAAGTGGTGACACTGTCACTTACCGGGACAGGTGAGGCAGCTGAGAGGTCAGCATGGTGCAGGCAGCTCCAGCCAGTGCATGGGCATTGCGTCAACCATCCCACGGCTTCACTTCTTCCCCCCTGCCTCAGTAAACTGCAGCAACCCTGCTGCTGGGAAGCTTGCACTGCAGCTCCATAAACATGAGTAGAATTGCATCAAATAACTGGAGGGCCCCGCAGACCCAAAGTATTCATCTATAGAGGAGATTGTGCACTGTTTCTGTATGATTTACTATGTTGGCCTTGCCTCCTTCATATCCATATCAACTGGGGGCAGGTAATTCTGCATAGAATGTGATGTGAGGCCACCTGTGTCACATCTTTGTATGTCTCATCTCTCTAGGCTTGCCTCCGTCCAATTAGGAGGTGAGCCCCAATCACCAAATCCAGCAGAAACACAAGGAGCTCATTCTTTCAAGCCTGGGCAATTCTTACTTTTAACACAGCATAAAAATAATTATTTCTGGCAGTTTTCTGCTATAAGGAACATATCTCCCATTTTGATTCAGAAAAAAAAGATGCCTCATTTGGGAAACAGTGCTACAAGCAGTAGTTAGAAGCAGCAATCTATTAGTAGTGAGCAAGGGCATACCAAGTGAGTAACTATAGCCCATCTCTAGCATGATGAGGTGAGTGATGCCAAGTCTCCTGAAGCAACATTAATTCAATTCAGAGGCAGAAGTTGCAAAATCAAGGTGTTTATTCAAAATGACTGCAATGTTCTATCTCTGTGTTAGAGTAGGATGGAGTAATGAGGACAGGATTCTCTTGTAAATGTTTAGACAGTCACATTGCTCACGGGAGACTTTCCTGAAGTGCTCCAATGCTTGTTTCACAAAATAGTTTCAAATTTATTTTGCCAAGACTAGATCATGACAATGAAGGAATACTATTGCAATGATCCTTTGCAGAACCAGGATTTCAGCTACGGTGTGGAGCACGAGGGCCTTGTCATGAGAGAAATGGGGAGTAAAACCAATACATTAAATGTGAAGTGGTGAAAAATCAAATTCTCTTCAGTAGTCATCTTCATTAATAGGCTCCACAAAATTCAAGCCCCCTTAGGCTTGGATTAGACCATCATGAAACAGGTTAGTTTTACCCTACTGATGATGTGTTGTTTCGATAGTAATCCTGCTCAGTACGAAAGGAACCGCAGTTTCAGACATTTGGTGTATGTGCTTGGCTGAGGAGCCAATGGGATAAAGCTACCATCTGTGGGATTATGACTGAACACCTCTAAGTCAGAATCCCCCCTAAACGTAACGATACCGCAGCCTAAGGGAAATTGACTTGCAATGACATAAATATTCCTTTGTGCTCTGCCACACCTTAAATTAATTTGGTATATAGAAAAAAATGAGAAAACAACAAATGGTTGTCTAACAATTATATGTCTCTCTCTCTCTCAAACACACAAACACATGCACACATCCCTGCCAACAATGCCATAAAATCTGGCTATCTAACATTTGGGAACGATATCATAAAATTAATTATAAATTAAAATACTAACACAATCTATTATACTAATACAATCTTTTCTTGGCTGTGTTTCCTTGTTCAGATAATGGGCCTCTTCAGATATAGAGGCCACAATTTAACCAATGGGCTTAAGAAGAGTGGCCCTGATGGGAATGCCTTTTTAAAGTGCTGTTGTGAATGCACATACTTATGTAGGTACATATCAGAAATGGTTATCAGTGTGAGTTATCTGGGGAGGAAAATGTGAGTCAGACCCAGACTTATCTGGGGGGATCCCAAGTAGGATCCTGGGATACTATTCATTTGACAATAAATGATCACTCCCCCATATTCAGACACTCACAAGATTAACCTTAAACATTAAATCTGTGCTATACCATTTCATGAAAGAGCTTGGGGTAGTTTACTTGGGGGAGGGGGTCCCAGGTGGCCTCCTATCAGGTAGCCTCCTATCTAGATGTTGCAAAGCCCCAAAACAAGAAATTGCAACACCAGTAGTGCACAAAAGAGCTCTATCTTTCTTTGTCAAAAGAATAAATCTTTTATTGTTTTTATGGAACTACCCAACATGTTTTGAAGGACCAAAACAGCTTTAGCCATATAAAGCTGGGTTTAAAATACACTAGAAGTAATATAAAATATGCACACAATCTTCAACAAATGACCCAAAGCAGCATAAATCCAACATATAATCAATCAACTGAAATTCTTAGACATAAAACAAGGGCATGTCCCTCCAAACTTATTGGGTGTTGCTGCAATAAAGAATAGCTCTATGCTCTGACAATAATTTTTTTTAGAAAAATTTAAGGTACTTTTACAGCTCTGCTTTGCACACCAGTGATGTGCATGTCTTGTACTGGTGCTGCCCTTTGGCGCATTGCATTGAATGGCCCAGACCCGTTTAGCTTCAGAGGTGGGATTCACATCATATGCTTTCAGGCTGTTTGTTGTGCCCAAAGTCTTTCCAGGGATGCTGATCCATACATTGGAATTGCCTGAAATGTTCTGTGCCATCACATGAACATACAGACATGGCTATGGTAACACCTTACCAAGCGATGATTTCGGTTTTGGATTTGGAGCAGCATATGACTGATAACATCTTATCTACATTCACCAGTCCCAATGAAGATCAGGCAACCCAAGCTGTTGCATAGCTTAATACATAATATAACAATGCCTTTAAAAAAAACAAAACTGAGAACGCCTATTAACCTTCTACTTCATTGCAGAAAGAAATTTAATCTGTTCAATTTAAATTAAAAAAAATCCTGTTGTTGCTTTGAAAAAGCTGTTAAAATAGCAGGCAAAATAACTATACAATGGAAGCAACAGCTTCGATACCACTCAGTAACTGCAAAGTTCTGGCGGGAGGGGAGGGGGGAATTATGAGCTTGTTTCAATAAGGAGCAATTTAATGCTTGGCTTATTACCTCTCCGTGGATGGAAAGATTAAGTCTGGCCAAATGAAATGTTGCAGTCCCCAACAACACTGATGTGTAAATAAACAAAATTCAGCTGGATGTTGGTACAGGCAGACACTACAATGGCACTTGACTGAATAATTCCAGTATATCCTCCTGAAAGTAATAGGATTGCTGGGATTTATTAAAACAAAAAGCAAATGAACCCTCCACACCATTACCTCAAACCCCTAAGCCTGTAAACAGAGCTAGATATATTATGTTAACCATCCAAATAATATTAGTTCTTCTCATGAGTAGGCACCAGTATAGACTCACTGTAGCTCTGGGGATATTTATGGATATTGCAATAATATTGGCCATTGCTTGGCTTACTTAGGGTATTGTTACTGATACCGCACCACAGACTTTATTGAGCAATTAAAAATATACACAAGGGGACAATCTTTTCCTTTGAGGGTGTATTTCTTCTTCCAAATTTGACTTTCTCCCAACTGAAGAACCCAGTTTCAAATGTGAAAAGGGCACTTGTTTCTACAGTAACTGTGTACATCAGTTTGCTCCAAGTACTGTATTTATATAATATATTCAGATAGATCTTTTGCTTTTAAACCATGGTTGTCATTATGTCTCCAAGTTGCTTGGGGAACGAAAATGTTCCTTATTTGGACAATGATAAAGAAAATTAAGTTGTTCTTTCAGATTCCATTTCTCCATAAAGTTCAGCTACCTTCTTAAACTCTGGTCCCCAATCACCAAGGTAATTATAATCCTGGTCAGAATGAGTAGTAGCTGAATCCAAAGAGCTGATAGATCCAGCTTCTGATCTTTGACCCTCATATGCGTATGTCTGTAGGGAATCATATGGGGGCACGCTAGGGTCGAGGTCTGCTTCTGCCAGTCTTTGCTTAATAAATTCCTGAACATCTATACTGTCAAGGCTGGATGAAGTGGGATGCTTGGGGGTGGGCTTCACTTCAGGCCGAACATCCCTTCGATACTTCAGTTCCTCAGCAGCTGATGGGTTTCGTAGGGCAGTGATGTCAAAAGCTTCAGTATCCTCCTCACCTCCTCCCTCATCATCATAGGTAACAACATTTTCCCGGACATCTTCCTCCGAAATGATCAGAGGCTCCTTTTTGCTGCGTCTTAGTGTGATGAAAAGGACCACTATTGCTGATGACAAAATTTAAGATAGGAGATTAGTAGGGGTGAGGCTGACAAAAGATTTTTTCCGGTGGATTAATCACCTGGCTTTTAACACATTCATCTATTCATTCATTAATTGACTAAACTGCAATAAATCTTCATACTGCCAAAACTTTAATATAATATGCTCTTCAAATACCGGAAAGTGCAAGATAAGCATAATCTTATTTTATTTATTTATTTATTTATTTATTTATTAGATTTATATCCCACCCTTCCTCTCAGTAGTACATATTCTATATACAGGATATCACTGAATGTTCTGGAATTTTATGAGAATCCTATTTCACATTCCAATATGAATCAAATATCAGCCAATTATCTCTGAATCCATTGGAATTATCTATCCTTCCCCTATCTTCAGGTTGCTTTATCTATGTCACATTTTCCATTTTAGCTACTTTCCAGATATCCATTCCTTCTGATTTGGGATAGTTTTTGCTTCCTGATGACTGGAAAAGATAGTTGTAGCTGCTACTAATAGACCCAAAAGAAAATGTATATAATTTATATCCTTTAAGAAAACAGGCAACTCAATGCTACCATTCATTGTGAGAATGAAATAGTTAATTGTTTCCTTCATGTACTCAATTCCAGTAACACACTAGGACCAAAATCACCTAAGAAAATACCAAAGTTTGCCCTTATGCATAACACTCATTGATTAAAATTGTCCTCCACCAATCATCAATAAAACTTTAGTTTTTGAATATTTGAAAATGTTATTAGATTTATGGATGACAGGTAGATAGACATGAACTACCTGCTTTTAATATCTATCTATCTATCTATCTATCTATCTATCTATCTATCTATCTATCTATCTATCTATCTATCTATCTATCTATCTATCTATCTATCTGATTATTTATCTAAATCCAAACAATTTTCCAGAAAAGCTAGGAAGATATTACTGTCACATTAATAGTTTTCTGACAAATTCTAATGGGAAAAACAAAACCCTAGAAATTTTACTGTTGAGGGAAGAATGCCTACCACAGATTAATATGGATATCAATTGGAAAAGGTTCACTGATTTCTTTGGGACTTACACATAACTAACATTTTTTTCTGGATTGGAGCCACTAACAAAATGAAAGATTGTGAAATGGACATTGAACAAAACCAAGCGAGGTGGAGTGAGGGATTTCTATATCACTTAATGAGTTCTATTTGTGGGGAGAAAAACCCTAAATCTGGGTGGTTCCCATCAGAAATTTTGAACAGTATTTTTTTCCCCTGGAGGAGGGGAGCAAGATTGCTAATGTGGATGTTTAACAATAATACTATACATTGAAGAACTTCCATTATCTGGATAGGAATTCACTGATTTAATTTCTAACGATATTTGTATATGTGTCACTGTATATAAATCCCATTGTGAGCAGCATTTGTTCTTCAAAACGACTTTATTCTCAAGCCCTGTTTGGTGTGCAAATATACATGTAGAGACAGTATGAACAGGCTGAATCTCAGCCAAATGAGAGAATATTAGCTAATGGGCACTATTCAGATTAGCCTGAGCACATAAAGTGTTCAGAGAAAATGCATTTCCAAGGACATTTATCTAATGGAATCATCTTCTTGCTTCCTCTGTCCCTTGCCCCTCTTGATGATGCTTTGTGCTGTTATCAGCTCATCCCACAGAGATAATTAGCAAATGGCTTTCATACAGTCCTGAAAGTGCTTCTGGCAGTGGATTCTGTTTCAAGGAGATTCCCCTCCTCCTCTCTTCTTTCTATTACTTTCCCCAAGAGTATCGGACATGCAACTTGAATTGGGAGCTCCCTGAAATCTTACCAAATTACCGGAGTAGATCAACGGTGCTAATTACTTACTGACCTCTGCAAAATTAATTCCGCTGGATGCCAGAAGTTCAGCTGTGTACTTTAAAGGCTTCTCAGTCCTATTTAATTTTAGCTAAAGCCTTTTTTTTTTTTAAAAAAAATCAAAGCTTTGTATTTCTAATTACCACCTATTACAAGCGATTCCTGGTTCAGAATGACATTATGTTTAAAAGCCACAATGCTTCTGTGATCATCTGAAGGCTATGGAAAGGATATCAGTGCTTAATTCTGAGATTCTTACCCAGGAGAATGACGACACACAGCAGGATGGCAATTAAGGCTCCTGTACTCAGTCCAGCAGACGAGAGGAATGCTTCTGCGTGACAGGTCCGCACACGCCCATCTCGCTCACATGCACACACCCGTATCACAAGAGTGGTGCTACCGCTGAGAGAAGGGATTCCTCCATCAGAGATCACAATAGGGAGGTAATACACATCCTGGGTAGTCCGACTAAATCTCCTCCGCCTGGTCAGGATACTGGCTGTGTTATCTGTAAGAACAAAAAGCAGGTCAGAATAATCTTAATCACTATCACATTCAGTCACCGTCACCATTCCGCCCCCCCCCCCACTTTGGTCACCCACATGGATGCGCTGGTAGCCTACGCAGCAAACTGGGGCAACCTCAGGATCCATCTTGGTGAAAAGAGTCACAAAATCTTTTCAGGATCTCTTCTTAATCATCACAGAGTGCAGGACATGGAGTAATGGGCTCAAGTTACAGGAGGCCAGATTTTGGCTGAACATCAAGAAAAACTTCCTAACTGTTAATTGTTAAATCAATGCTGTTTATTGTTAAAGTATGCCAATTGAACCATTTACCTAGGGAGGTGGTGGGCTCTCCAACACTGGTGGCATTGTAAAAGCAGCTGGACAGCCATCTGTTGAGTATGCTCTAACTTTGATTCCTTGCATTGAGCAAGGAATTGGACTCAATGGCCTTATAGGCCCCTTCCAACTCTACTAAACTATGATTCAACAAAAACCTGGTCAACAAAGTGCACTTTTCTTTTCCCATAGCTTTACCAAGCTGTGTTCATTTGAAGGCACCAGCCAAAAAGTGGACGACGAATGCCAGCACAATGTCACATCATACCATTTCCATATATTGAAGCTTGGGGTTCTAATTAAGGGCAAATCCTCTTCTCAGATAAGATTACAATTCAAGTAATATTATTTTTTCTGCAATTTTTTTTTATATATAAACTAGGGATGGAGGAAGCAGTCTCCGTTTTTGCCTTGTTTAAAAATCATGATTCTGTTTTGTTGTTTCCCAGTTAATCACAGATCTTTTTTAAAAAGTCTCTCCCCAAATACATATTTTATATGTGATTTGGCTCAACCAATATCAAGAATTATACAGGCATTGTGTTCTTGCTTTTCTGGATATATACCAACATTGGTATTATGCCCATTTAAAATGAAGTTTTATGCATTTACAAGACCAAAATATCACAAATGTTTACATTTGCATGGACAACCTTTCCTTGCCCTGTATTTTTTAATGTATAAACAGCTAAAAGACGCACTATTGCATTTGGAGAACTGTGAAAGACAATAAACCATAAAATTCTGACTTGCATCTCTGAAGGGGTGTGTTTGTGTGCAGACTGTGTTGCTTTGACTCAGAATTCAAAAGAAAAGAATTTCTAAAGCATCCTTATATATAGCTTGCCTTCTTATGAGGCTAGAGTCCACTAACACATCAGGCTGCAGTAATTTTCAAAACTGGCATGCCAGTTTATTAGTTGGACCAAGGCATGGAAAGATGCGTCAGTTTCGGTTCTCTCTCATTTTTCAAATCTTAAATTCGGTTCTCCACATTCCTGCAACAATTTGCAATTTATTTTCTTTTAAAAAAAAATCCTCATGAAAATTCTCCAGCATTTTAGTGTGAATTTATCCTATGAAACACATTTTTGTAGGTAGTTTTGACTAATGTACACATTTTGCAAGCAATTTCTTGCCATATAATGCATTTTTGCATGTTGTTTTCACTGATATATTCATTTTTATGCACACTTTCCCCTATTATATGCATTTTTGTAAACACTGTTTGGTTGGCAAACCCCATCACAAAATTTGAGTAAGTGCGAATTTTGGAAATTGCAAATTTGATAGATTTGACTTGAAATGTGAACTGAATTGAAATGATCACCCATCCCTAGTTGGGCCCTCATTTGAACTGTACCTGGACCAAGACTTTCTGTTTCCCCCCCCAATCCCCAAGCATTGTGGGGCTGGATTCCTGATAATAGACTGCATACTTCATTCTCTCTTTTTTTTTTACAATAATTTTTATTCAAATTTTCATAAAACATACAAAACAAAATCATAAAACATTCAAAGACAAAAAACAAAACAAAACAAAAATGGTTAAACAAAAAAATAAAATGTTGACTTCCCATTTGTCGCAGATCAAATCAGTTATAGGTCTACAATATATAACAATCCTGTCTCTTAAATTATATTATAAAATCACTTTCCTCCAGTAGTTATCTTAATTAATCATCAAATCTCATAAACATTACTTTATTCTTTCCACAAAAAGTTAAAGAGAGGTTTCAATTCTTTAAGAAATATATCTATCAATTTTTCTCCAAATAAACATGTCGATTAATCCATCTCGTTAATAATAATAATAATCTTATTGTAATAACCATAGTCCAAATAAACATATTGATTAATCCATCTCATCAAAATCTGTTAGGTCCAATAATTTTAATAGCCATTATTCCATTATCCCTATTAATTCCATCTTCCATCTTCAATAGTCCTGTTAAGTCCAGTAATTTCAGTGTCCAATCTTCCATTATCAGTATTCCATAATAATCTTGCTGTCATAGCCATAGTCATATAATAAGAGTCTGATGGGAATTTCCTCTATCCCAAATATTTTCTTGCCATCAATTCTGAATAAGTTGCTGAAATATTGTTGTAAAGTCATATCTCTGTTCTTCTTTTTTACAAAATGCACTGGCTCATCTCTTGAGAGTTTTTCCATTGTCACATGGCTGCAGTTAATTCCATAGATTTTCTCTATATCAAGCTCCATCACGTCATTCCAGTCCAGAAGATTATCCAAGCCATTGATAACTTTATCTCTAATATCTTCATTAATTTCTTCAGAGATAACGTTAAATTCCAAACAGTAGATTTTATTTCTAATATCCATAAACTCCAGATCTTTTTCCAATCCCACATTTGTTCCAATCTCCAGGGCTTGTATCTTCCCTTTATTTTTTCTTTTCTCATCTCTGATCTCATTCTCCTCTCTCACAGGATCCCCTATTTCTTTAAGCTCCTGCGTCATTTTGCTCAGTTCAATTTTCAGCTCCTTACTGCCCTGTCGCAGGGTTTGTTTCGTTATCTCAATCTCATCCATTATTTTCTGAAACATAATTACTTCCAGATTCTCAGCCACTTTCTTGATTGCCATTTTTAAAACCACGAAAACAAAACAAAACAAAAATAAAGAAGAACCACTTCTTATTTCAGCAACAATTGGGTTAATATTCCAGGCTTGATGACATCACAGTATAAACAGAGCAGCCTGCCTTATCTCTCTATGTTCAAGAATACAAAACAAATTTAGTTCCCAGCATCAAAACAGTTAGTGGCGTCGTGAAGAAGCAGATTCGTCAAAATAAAATAGACCAAAAAGAGAATAGTCCCAGACAATATAATGTTCCTCGGAATAGAAATCCCTCTTCTGTTTATATCTTTAGAATGCACTTCCAGGACAGCTTTTTGCAATAGAAACAGAGATAAGCTGTTAATTTCGTGAATAACAGAGAAGAGTTATAACTCACCCAGAAGTTCTTTAAAGCTGATTCATTTGACAAATCTCTTTTTGCTGCAACAATTTAAACCAAGTAAAAAAAATAATAGAAAGAAGGGTGCTTGCCTGTTAGTCCATTTTCTCTTTGAAGAAAAGATAAACGTATCGCATTAATCAGATAGAGCTTGTTCGGAAGTCCGTCCGGCATTGCTGGCTGGACCTTTTCTCATAAATTAATGAAATCCAGTCCTCCCAACAAAAACAGGCTTTTGAGGTTGATCTCTACGTTTCTCCCTGCCCGGGAGAAATTTCATCAGTCAAAAAAAAAATGTTCTGACTGATTTATATCTGAAGAAGCTTCTTTTGAGGCGGGAGCCCGTCTCAAAAGCAGGCACAAGCGAAGTCACCCTTCCCGGAAGTGCATACTTCATTCTCCTGAATAACTGATTTGAAAGGAGAAATAGGCAGGTAAGATTTGTCCCGGTTCTTATTTTTCTTATATATTTTTCTGCATATGGGCAGTGCACATGGTTTCATTTAAACCTTGATTCATGTCTTAACATCATATCCACACACTATTGCAATCAATACTATATCATGTATCATTGTATGTGAAGTATATTTTATATAAAAATCCGATCCCAAGTACAAAAAAGTATAATTTTATCTTTTTTCTATTGCTGTATGCCATAGATAAACTAGTTTCAAAGCTTTAAAATTATAAAAGGCCCCTTGTCTCCCTACATTTACTTCGTTTTATTTTACATAACTAGTAGTAGGGTCTGATGTCCTTGCTTTGCTGCCGGCTAACTGAAAAACACTGCTTTTCCTGAAGTTATAATGAGATTCTGCTAGTCTAGATTCCAGCTATAGAGAGTATGAGAGCCTGAACAGGCTGGCATTTATGACTGCTATAACTATTTCAGAATGATTCCATGAAAGGCTTCCAGCATGATCTTCAAAATTTCTCTCCATCATAGGTGAATTCAAATGAAGTAAGCTAGAGGAGCAGTTTAAGAATTAAGAGAAAGCATATTCCCTACAGAAATATACAAGCCATAAGGCTGATACATACTTAGACAGATGCACAACATATCCTGTAGTTATATAGAGTTGCCAACAGGTAACATTAGGTGATGCCTTCCATGCCATAAGACGGAGTTAAAAACTGGAAGTTATGGTTCCTGGAGAAGTGTCTTTGTAGTTCAGTGTAGAACATAGGACACTGCCTTATAATGAATAGCAGCTTGTCATGTGAGGGCAAAGCCACTATGCTAGCTTCCCAGCTGGTGGATTGCTGTTGCTTACAAGGAGGGAGAGGGGGCAAGGTGAAGGGGTTGATGTGGTGCAAAAACACTGGCAGGCTCTGCTGATGCATTTGCACTACACCAACCTTCCTGCCACCTCTCCCCTTCCCCTCCTGGAAAGCAACAATGACACCTGCCGGGAAGCCAGCATAGTGGTGAGCTGCTTTTTATAATGGCTCAAGACCACTAGTCCACCTAGCTCGGTATTATCTACACTGGCTGACAGTGGGTCTCCGGGGTTTCCCATCCCAATCTGGAGTTATTGAACATGGGACCTTCTGATATGCTCCCTACATACCAATGGTGCTTCCCCAATTAACTTGAGGCATTTTGGCCTGACTAAGGAATCCATCAGTAAGAGCTGCAATTTAATTTTGCCTATAGCAAAATGTTAAGCTGAATTTTGGGGTTTCTCAGGGGCATCTGTACATCTTTTCCTGGGACCAATACTCTTTCGTAAAAAATGTAGATTGTTCATGCTGGTTACGTAGTAAATGAAAACGGTTGTGAGACTTCTGAATGATACTAATTTGAGTGGGAGAAGGCAAGGCAAGTGTGAGATTCTATTATGCAACAGTGAAATGTTTTCACTTTAGTGATACTTTGCTGGTGAGTTTCACGGTTTAATAAGTGCACTGGTTTCCTGAAGTGTACATTTCATTATGGAAGCCTATTAAAATAAAATACAGCCTTGAGAATATGAACAGACCAGGTAAGGTACTCCAGCAATTCTTTGTCTATATGAATTTGCCTAGGATGGTATGCTAGGTCAGGGGCAGCCAACATGGTGCCCTCCAGATTTCGCTGGACTCCAATTCACATCATCCCTGATCATTGACCATGGTGGCTGAGGCTGATGGAGTAGTCCAACAACAGCTGGAGGGCACCACATTGGTTCCTGCAGTGCGGCAGTCTCTTTAACTCTGATCAGGAAAGCGTAACCTCCTCCTCACCCCATATGGCATAAATCTAACAAAGAATGAGTGATCCACTGTGTTTGGGTAGAACAGCCCTGGCAAACCTGTAGACATAAAAGGAGAAGACACAGAGTCATGGTTTGCAGGAGCAGGAAAAGTGAGCCTGCATGGGAGAAAGGTTAAAAACACAGAGAAGCCATGAGGAGCAGTCCAGCAATGATGAAAGATTTTAAGCTCCGGCGATTATGTGCAAAGTTGCAAAAGGTAGGGAAATAATGGAAACGTGAGTGTAGAGATGAGACAAGGGAACAGATAACAACAGATGAAGAAAAGAATGTTTTGAAGATGAAAAAATCCAAGCTAGGAGAAAAATCAAAGGTGCAAAAGATGGAAAGGATGTATTTTTCAAAAAAAACCAAGGCAAGTTGGAGATACAATGAAACAAAATCCCAAAGGTAAAGTTGGCAATAACAATATAATGGGTATAGGAACCCAAGAAGATTGGAGCATAAAGCAAGCTTTGGAAAAGTTTGCCAAACAGAGGGGAAGAGTGCAGGATTAAATAAATATGTACAAGTCAATGTTCTGACTAGTATTGGCCACTTTTATTATTTTATTTTTCTTTAAATATATCAACTAGGACTGTGCACGTACCTCCCGATCTGATTTGTGGCTCCAGTTTGTAAATACAAATGAGGCCCAATCCACTGTGGACAGATTTGGATCTGATCCAAACGAATACAGATCTGAATCACAATCTGGATGTTACAAAACTCCAGAAATCCCATTGACTTACATTGTAAAACTGATATGGCCACAACTTTCTTACCTTTTGATCTAGAAACATAGAATTTGGAGATATGGTAGTTGCTATAAAGGGCAATACACTTGCCAGGTTGCAGGTAGATAGCTCTGGAGTTTTTCGTGCTATCCACCTTTAAAATTTTAAATGTTTCAAAATTAAAATGGATATAATGGTTTTAGTTTTTTCCCACTCATGGTAGCTCCTATTGAGGGAATTAACCCTGACAAATTTCTGGTGGGTAGCTCTGGGGGGTTTCATTCTAGCCACCTTTAAAGTATGCTTTCTCTAAAATAATACTACTAATAAAAGAAATATCTATATCTATATTTAAAAAAGACCCTGTCATATAGAGGAAAATAAAAATACTATTTAATATTAATAATATTCACTGTGGTTTGCAATTGGTGGTAATAACAACAACAACAACAACAACAACAATAATAATAATAATAATAATAATGAATTCAGAAAGCTGTGGCTAAATATGCCCACAAGGTTTAATAATAATTCTTAGCAATGAGAATCAAATCAAATAAAAAAATAACAGAAAACAAACTTTTTTTAAAAAAAATGTAAATAATGATGACCATGTCCATCAAAAACCAAACCTGCTTCTTTCTGCACGCTGGCTTCTTTTGATTAGTTCCCGTAGAGTCAGACAGAATGTTGGATATGTGGAATAGAATGATGGGAACCAATATATTTGATAATATTAAAATATATGGGGGACTGCAACAGAATGTTGTGGTGTGGTGTGCTCTGGTCCAGAAGCCAATGTCCTCTTCCAGGATACTCCATTCCCTACCAGCTTTTCATCCAAACACTTTGGTCGTCATTAGGCATTCTCACTTGTCATTAGATTGTTTGGGGTTTCTTTTTCTTTTTTTGTTCCACCTTAAATATTCTTTAACCTTCTGCAAACTTTGTGGATGCTCTGGATATGTGGAAATCTCCCTGTTGTATATCAATAAGGCCATTTGGGCTCCTTAAGGACTGGTATTGACCCCTTAACATCGCAAATAGAAGGAATGATACAACACATTTCTTAACAATTCACCCACTATAGTTGGTTCCTGCTTCTCCAGTATTTAGTTATGATCTATCTGGCTAAAGCAGTTGCATGCAACAGGGCTTTTCAACTGCTCTAGCCAAACCTGAATCTCAAGGCAAATCGAACCAATCTGGGATTTGGCCAGAGAAGATTGGGGCACGCCTGGAATGTATCCATGAGGAATGATTTGGGGCTATTAAAAGGGGGCTGCCATGTGGTGAGGATGGGGGTGGGTGGGGGAGAAAGAGAAACAGACATCTGCCTGTATTTCCTTTTCTCCCCCCTCCAAGTACATGTTTAATTAGGGCTTAAAACCCAAATTAAACACTGTGCAAGGTCCCCAGTTTGGCTCAGGTCTTGGATCTGGGTTGGTCCCAGGTCATCCCGGGTGAGAGTGGACCTGTTCCAGAGTGCCAGGTTGGGCTCTGAATTGGATTGGGGGGCATCCATAGCCCTAATATTCAATGAACTGATTGTCATTCCCTTAGTAGTCAACCACATTGCTATATTCATTAGAAACATTTCTGGGCAAAAATGTATTTTATGTTCTGACATTAGCATTCTCCAGTAATATTTCAATCCTATGCATTTCCAAAATTTCTCCAGCAGCATTCATTATTGGTAGCAACGACCTTTTGTTGATCTAGCTAGAGTCAAGTATCTTCTGAACTGGCTTATCAAACAGTTTTCTTCTGACCTTACAATGGAAGAAGTAAGGCATATTTGAAAGTCCTGTGAAAAATGTGAGTCCTGGGGAAAAAAACCTTTAAAGCTACTGAAGAGAGAGGTATTGAATTAAGATGAGGAAGTTGCCTGGTTCCCTGTTGAAATAGGTTTGAATTCACATGGCTATTTTTGTCGCATCTGCCAGCTCGAACTGGGGTTTGTAACAAGTCCATCAGTACATACTTGGCTTCTTGGCCAGGTAGACAAATGATTATGTATTCCATCTTTCCACACAAAACTTGCCTTGTATTGGGAGTAAGATTCGAGTTCAGGATCCTAATTATATACATTTCATATATTGGAACTTTGGCTTGCAAACCCATTTGCCTGAAATGCAATGAAGTCTTATAAACTTTTGAAGCATCAACTATGATTCCCAAAAATCCACAGTGCACCCAGGGCTATTGTAGCACTCTTCCCACTGCCAAAGGGTGTATTCATCTTAGACTAGTTATACTGAGTTACTGTACTGGAAAACGTATTGAAGGCAGATTTCGGGAAAAACTAAGGCAACAGAGATATAATGGTAGAGTGACAGGTCAATACCAGAAGACTTTGGAGAGTATTTATTCATGTATTATTCACAAACTGAGAGTTCTTTTAACACATTAGCATAAAATGCCAGCACAAGAGATTATGGGAGAATGTCTTGTGTTTTTTCCTTTTGGCAAATTTTAATTTATTGCCCATCTCCGTTTGCATTAACTTTTTCAACTGATTTAGGCTATGTAAGATGTTGTGATTAAAGATGAATATTATATATCTGTACCTTTTGGTTTGCTTTTGTATTATTTCCTCAAATGAGAATCGTTAAATCTTCCCTTGTGCACAGGTGCTCATGTTTTTGGGCTCAGCTATTTGTACATGTCTGTTCTTTAAAAGAAACTTTGAAGCCCTACAGACATTTAACTGTTCAATAAATAGAACCTACTTTTTAAAAAATGCACAAAATTATGATTTATTTATTGATCAGTGTTTCTAACTTTTTGGGGGGAAGGGTCTAACTGCATCTGCAATTTGAATTACTAATTTCAACATTCAAATGGTTTAGAAAGCAGACATCTCCAATTTCCTCTGAATTTATCAATTATCTTTACTTATGAGGTATCATTCTCACTCTTTTTTGCTTTAACTCCTCTTAAATATTAGACATGCACCACCTCTTTTATCTTTTTGGAGGCTACTGAAGATCTTCCTCTTTCAGCCAGGCTTTTAAGTAGAGACCTTATCTCAGTCTTTGTCAGAATTGCTTTTTAAGATGTTTTTAAAGCCGTGGGATTTTAAAATATGCTTTGTTTTAATACTTTTTTTAAAAGAACTTTAGCTTTAATATGTTTTAAAGTCTCTTGTTTTTAAGATGTTTTAGAGTGCTTGTAGTGTTTTTGTTTGCCACCCTGGGCTTCTCCTGGCAGGAAGGGTGGGATATAAATTTAATAAATAAAAAATGTAAATGTACTGCCTTAAAGTCGTTTCCGACTTATGGCGACCCTATGAATAGATTTTCATGAGTCTGAGAGGCAGTGACTGGCCCAAGGTCACCCACTGAGCTTCATGGCTATATGGGGATTCAAACCTTGGTCTTCCAGGTCATAGTCCAACACCTTAACCACTACACCACACTGGCTTTAATTTAATAAATAATAATACATAAATAAATAACTCTTTGTGTGCTTGCAGAAATGTAGCCCAAACCACCACACCACACCAGAAGATACAGGGTAGCCCCAAGGTTTGCTGAGGTACAAAACATCTTTAGGAAAGAAAAGAAACCTAAAGTGGCAAACTGCACAAACACTCCAGGGAAGACTCAGTCACCGCAGAATGGCTAAGATTAAAATTAGAATGGTTTACAACCCAAGTTTAAGCCAAAGCTGCCCCTGGCCATATCCATACCAGAACATTTATTCCACTTTCAACAGTCAATCCTGGGAAGTGTAATTTGTGAAGGGTTCTAAGTATTGCTAGGAGACACCCTATGCCCCCACAGAGCTACAATCCCCAGAAGAGGGACTGACTGCTAAACCACTCTGGCCACTGGAGCTCTGTCATGGAATAGGAGTCTCCTAACACCTCATGGCACCTTTCACAAACTACACTTCCCATGATTCTTTGGGGGAAGGCATGACTGTTTAAAGTGAAATAAATGTCTGACATGAGTGCAGCCCCCTGATTAGCCAAGCCAAACAGCTGTGAGTCTGGCTTTTAGAACACTGACAGTTGATTCTTACTGAGCATTCCTGCACTATGATAGACTCCAATGTTAAATTTCTTAAATTAATTAAAAATCAGCCATGCATTTTTGTCATGTTTAAACTGCAGAAGATGAAGGTCAGTGTATGGGGCAAGGTCAGTAATAGGATTACAGGTACTCTGTGAACATGGCTGATTTTTAATTAATTTCAACAAGTTATGAGACCAGTGACATAAAAAAGTCCAACAGGTGTCTGGATTTTTTTTCTTGTTTTAGACTTTGAATTCTCGATTCTCTCTGACTATTTTGTGAATCACCATGAAAAGTCAGAGGGTTGTTAAGGAAGCGCTTCTGAGTTCAGGACTATAAGTTTTGTAAGGTTTTGTTTTGAAATGAGCTTATGCGAAGCAGCAGAATGGTGTATTTTCAATTTAACATTGCAGAATGTGAAAAATCCATGCTGGCTATAGTATAGAGCCACTATCATGACTGTATAAACAAACAAACAAACAAACAACGACAACAACAACACTGGGAAGGAGAGAGAATGGAGTGGAGTGAATGGTAAAAGAGGATGGAGGGAAGAGACATAGATATAAATAAGATACAAAGAATCACTACATTGCCTGGATATGTCATTTCATGGTTTATACTAAGAAGCCCTTTTCAACTTCAACTTAACTTTCACAACTGATGCCTGAGTTATCTGCTTTCCTTCTGCCCACCCCACCCCCGTTCCCTTTCATGATGTATAGTTTAGATTACATGATTGCGGGTCATTGTTTTATTAAATATATGAAAGCTGGTTTGGGTGTCTTTTTGGCTGAAGCATGAGTAGGATAAAAATGCTATAAACAAAGATTTTTTAAATGTTTACAGGGAAGGATGTGAGAGTTGCCCAAAGAATCATCCTCCTGCAAACCCCACAAAATGGAATAAGGGAAAGCCGAATGAGGACTACGCATGTTCAATAGGCATGGAATGACGACTTGGGATGGGAGGGTCTATTAATTTTGAGTCTCTCAGTTTCTAATTTCTCCAATCTTAAATTCAGTTCTCTGCATTTCTGCAGCAATTTGTCATTTTTTAAAAAAAAAATCCTCTTGGAAATTCTTCAGCATTTTAGTGTGAGTTCTAATCAACACATTTATGTATACGGTTTTGAATATATACCTGTTTGCAAGCAACTTCTCCTAATATAATGCTTCTTGCAGGCTATTTTTGGTAATATATTCATTTGTATGCACACTTTCCCTTAATATATGCATTTTTATATGTAAGCCACCTTGGGTTTCTATTATGAAAAGAAAGGCGGGGTATAAATTTAATAAATAAATAATAAAATATTGTTTCAGAAACTGTGAATTTCATAGATTTGGCTTTAAATAACTGAATCAGATTTCTCTCCCACCTCTAATGCAAGCTGTTTGGGGAGGGGGAACAGGAAAACCAGGGGTATCAGGTGAAGATCTTTTTTATTGCTCCAGTTTTTTAAATTATAACAGGCATATTTGTTTGGTGCTTTTAAATTCTTGCACCACATTCTTTCCTCCTTGCTGGTCTTAAATTGATTTTATGCTTTTAGATTATTTTCTTTGTGTTGATTTGTGTTGTTTTATACAGGCATACCCCGCTTTAACATACGCAATGGGACCGGAGCGTGTATGTAAAGTGAAAATGAACTTAAAGTGAAGCAATTATCTATGCATGTACTGCACTGCAATCGCCACTAGATGGCAGCGGCGTCATGCCATTAAGTGTCTGTAATTGCAAAGCACGCATACGTTAAGCGGGGTATGGTGGTGTATGGAGCATGTACGTTATAGCGAGGAGATGTTAAGTGAAGCGATGTTAAGTGGGGTATGCCTGTAACTGATTTTATTATTTTAAATTTTGGTTTGTGTTTTGTATTTTCAATAATGTTTGTGAACTGTCCAGAGGATCTACCCATTATAGGGTGGTATATAATGCAACAAATGCACAGCATAGTATCTGTTATGATGATGGTGTTACTGTTACTCAAGCAAGAAGCTAAAACAAAACTCTGTAACCCAAAACTTTTAAACAGCATAGAGAATATGTATGAACCCTAATCAAATATAGACCAGGGAGGAAATATTGCAAGGTTATTTTCTTTCTAAATGATCCCTAGTTTTTCATCCTTCACAACACAAAGGTTATGAATATGGAACCCTTTTTATAAACCACTTCTCTCCTGATAGATTATGGTTTTCACCTGCTGACAAAAAACCTTTTGAGAAAAGAAGTCATTCTGTTCAATGAGACATCCCAGACAGAGAGCTTTGCCTACAGAATAATGTATTTGATTTACCTTCGTTGTCCTTCAGGGTAAAGTTGGGATTCAAAGGGAAACTGTTGTCTAGAGAAAAGTGGAATCTTTGACCATTTGCAAAGTCATCTCTGTCAGTGGCACCGATTGTCTGAATAACCTGGAAGAAAATTGAATAGTGGATATGATGAACTTTGAACTGGATCTGTATTTTCTACTTGACTGATATCATAGACTGCCTATGAAATGATCAGTCCATTAGCTGGGATCCCCCCCCCGGCAATATTGTGAAATGATTTAAACATACACCCAACACTCTAACTTTAAGGTATATAGAGAAAATATTTCACTCAAGGCATTGGGAAGATTTTATTATTGAGAAAGTATTTGATCCAAAGGCTTTCTGAAGATTTTGATAGACATTCACATAAAGACCTACTGAGAGGGGTAAATGTGCAGGTGAAACACATTTTTCACACAAACCATTATTTTAATTACTTGGCCTAATATTGGCACGCTACAGTCCAGTGGTTCTGTTCTCCTCAGGATTTCTAATCCCACCCGAGAAATTTTACTCATGTTTGCTTGAAATTGCTTTGCAAATGGTTTCTTTATCAGTACAAAATAACTACCCCGCAACTGATCCTATTGTGCATGAGGAAAAAAAGGGCAGATTCAAAGAACTGTCCTTGGTGACCATTTGTGATACTGATGTACAAACAATTTTACCTATAATTAAATTCCAAGGAAATTGGATGGTGGGGAGGTTCTTCCTCAGGCAAAACATCTGAGGAATTTTGAAAGAAGCCAAAAGAATTTTGATAAGATTGTTGTTGCATATTCTCAGTGTGGTTTTACATATTCCAAAAGGAGTAGACAGCAGAATGCAATGAAATCCATGCAATGTAATCCCAGCACTTAACATTCCAGAAGACAGGTGTGTGTGTGTGTGAGGCATTCTCACTTATCTCGTGATGAGTACATGAAAACATATCTGCATCTGATGTCCACACCCCAACTGTGCACAGTACTATGCATGGTGGCACTCCAATGTCGTCTTTCAACTGGGACCAGCATTGCTGACACAGTGCAGTAACAGTTGACAAGGTTTTGTTGCATTTGCATTGCCAGGCAAAACTATTCAATCTGGGAGACAGCCACACCAGGGTTTATGTTATTTCCCTGTTTGTAACTCAGTACTGAATTGCAGGATAAAAAAAAAAGACACAGAGGCTATGCAGTTAATTTTGTTCCATACAAATATGAAGATGAGCTGTTGTATAACATCATTCTAGCATTGGGAAACAAAGCATAGGAGGACCTGGAAAAATAAAACCTCTGCCACCTACCCACATTGTATTGCTAGAATACAATTTTAAAATCTATGCATCTAAGCCTGTGCATCTGTCTTTGCCATGAACATTCTTAATACTTTCATACCATCAGAAATAACTTTATATACATAATGAAAATGAAATAGACTCAATGTTGTCTTGTTTTCATGTGGTCTTGTTTGTACTTATTAATGTAAGTCTACTGTATTGTTCAAAATAATTAATAAAAAGTATTAAAAGAAAAAAGAAAGAACTCTGCCCGGGGAAGTGATGTCATGCGACAAAGAAGTCAATCTGTGGTGAGATCTTCACCCCTAGTTGCCCTTTAAATAGCCCACTGCAGTGAAAAACTGTGTTTATAATCCAACAGATTACAGAATCCTGGAGGAAATGCAATCAGGCACCCCAGGAATGCAAAAGAATGATTACACTGCTTATTTTAAAGCCCAGTGGGCACCAGATGATCCCAGCCTGAAGGCCTTACAGAAAGATTTAAACATGGCATCTAAGCCTGTCAAATCATCCAAAGGGGATCTGTCTGATGCAATGGGAATCCTTCTAAAAGAAATGATACAATTTCAACAGCTAAAAAGGGACTTATCAGATGTTTGTGTGTGTGTGTGCACGTGTACAGATAGTAAGCTATCCTGTAGATCTCTAGTGCAGTCTGAAAAGTATAATTCAAATCACATATGTGTGTGTGTGTCTATGTATGTGTGGCTATGTTCCTCAAGTTGGTGAGGTTCATTTAACATTGACATGAAACAGAACCTTCAGTGTTATTAACCCAGTTCTCTGGAATGCTCTGCCAACAGAGATTCAGCAGGTACCTTCTGTTTTAACCTTTAAATGCCTGCTGAAAACCTTTCTGTTTCAACAGGCTTATTTATGCAAGCAATTAAGATATCCTTTTGCAGTAATGACCTTTGCTTTTACAGTATGTTTAAAATGGTTTTTACTGTACAGTTTTGATTCATGGTAAACTGTGTTGATGTTTTTTGAAATGAAATAGCGGTATACAAATATATTTATGGATAATATAAAAATACATGCTCTCCTCTCTGAAACAAACACTTTTTGAACTGAGCTGCTTTCAAATAGGTCATTAAGAGTGTGATTACTAAGGTTACCTGGTTAGGCTTTGCATTCTCACAGACAACTACATCATGGTCTCCAGCAAGCTCTGGAGGGTTGTCATTGACGTCAAGAATTTTAATTCCTATGGTGACATGACTAAGGAGGCCAGGACTTTCTGTAAAACACAAAAGAATGAAGTGACTTAGCTGTTTCAGCAGACACGTAACTCTTACAGCATGTCCTCAAAGTAATTCTCTGGCCCTGAAAGCAGAGTTCAGAACTTCATGTAAAACAATGGTGTTGCGTCCTGGCTCACGGACATAAAATCCTTCCTGCTCCTTCACACCTGAAACAGGTGACTCCAAAGATGCCAGCCTCAGCTTTGCCCAGTTATCTACTGTACCACAAACTTCAGCAATCCCACCTCCCCGCTTGGAAGTGACTAATGGGTTGAATGTGGTTTAGACTTGTGGGTTTATATGTAGTTAATAGCATTTAGAACGCTGTTTGGTAGCGTAGTAAAAACCAACCACACACATGGAATTTTAAACAAACAAACAAACAAACAAGAGTTTATTATGATCACAGTAAATTAGAGAGGTTTTATTTGATATAGTCCTAAACCTAACCTGCCTACCTACCCACGCTAAACCCAACCCACACTAAGACCCAAACCCCACACTGTCTACCTCATAAACTTAGCCTTGTCTAACTCCAACCACAAAACTCCCAGCTGTCACCTCTTTCCCTTTATAAACCTTTCACTCCCTCACTCCTCCCTTGCAAACACTCCAGCCAATCACACTTAACATTCTATTAACCCTAACCTACCTGAACATGTGAACAGAAACAAACACTATGCCTTTGTCACAAATGGCTTGTCAGAGTCTGCACGCTGCAGCAGAATTACAGCGATACAGTAACCTTATGAAGATGTGGTCTGCTAAAGTCTCGCAGGCTTTTTGAAAATGGAAATCAAAGTCAAGACTTAATGTTAAACCTCAGGTTTGTAATATCTGGGATATTAACATGGTACTGAAGAATAGCGGAAGAAATTTTCAGAGTCCATTGCACACACTCATGTTGTAGGCAGAGAGTTAAATCAAATGACTTCACTTGGCATTATAGTGTCATATCAATGGTGAACAAAAAACAGCAAAAAATTAGCTGGTCTTTTCATGGAGTAAAATTATAAGAGGAGAAAGGATAAAGATTTTTAAAAATATGATGCTGATTTTGACTGCAGTAATTTTATCGATAGAATTGTTATTAATTTTGTTGTTATACATATATTTACAGTATATAGTGTATTGTATTACCTTGAATTTGATTTTATTAAAGAAAGTCTGTGAGCATATGACATCACTTCTGAAAGAACTGCACTGGCTGCCAATTTGCTACCAAGCAAAATGTTAAGGCTTGTTTGTTGACATAAAAAGTCCTAAACAACATGGAACCTGAATAGTTGAAGGAGTATCTTCTCCTATATAGACCTGTGTGTATGCTAAGATCTTTGTATGAAGCCCTCCTGGTTGTCCCACAGGGTTGTATTCAACTAGGTCTTACTCAGGTACACCAATTGAAATTAATGGGTTATATTCTGTGTAGCACTAAGGAAATTGTTCCATCAGTGCAAGTGTTTTTGCTTGCCTGATGGAATGGTCTTCCTGTCCTTCCCCCACAGGATGTTCTGAGGGGTGCTCATGTCCCTCTGGAACAAATTTAGGGAGGACACAGGGGGAAATTCCCTTGCCCTGGCAGCAAAAAGTAAGTTGGATATGATCCCATGAAGTTAAGTTAGTCATGTCTATTAACTGCAATGGTTCTATTCTGAGTAGGACTAGCACTGAACACCACCCACAGTCTGCTGAGATCCCTCTTGAGATAACATGGAGGAGAGCCTTTCCTGTTGTGGCACCCAGCTTATGGGATTGTCTCCCCTTTGAAACCTGGCAACTGCTGACTTGTATGAGCTTTCAGCACTTGCTAAAGACCCATCTGTTTGCTCAGGCATTTGTGGGTTGTTAATACTGAAGCTGAATGGTATCTGGCTGGTGTATTGTCGATTGTGATTGTGATTACATAAATGTTAATGTGTTGATTCATTGGAAGTGTATTGTATTACTGTGAACCGCCCTCATACTATTGATGAAAGGTGGTATAGATTTTTTTAAAAATAAATAAATGTTCATACAAATAAATAAGAGGAGAAACATGAGACCATAAAAAGCTCTGCTGTATCAAACTGAGGGTCTATCTAGTCTTAGCATCCTGTTTCCTTCAGTGGTCATCCTTTCTTTAAAGATGACAACTTTAAGGTCAGTTACAGAATGTCTGGGAGACTGAAATGTCCCCCCACTTGTCTGTGGAGATTGCCATTTCAATGTGTGTCCATTTATTATCTTGCACAGAGACTGGCCTATGGAGAACAAAGAAGGGAATTGCTGGCAGATGATGACATATATCACTTAGAAAATGAGCAGGTGAATTAACCTCTGATGATGTAATTAATGTCAGTGCATTTCAATGGAAGAGAAACGTCAAAACCAATGCAGGACAAAATATAATCATTTATTTAATATTTGCATATTAAAACAACAACAACAACAGTGAATTCTGCTTGTATTTGCTTGCATGATTTCCATTCCTGACCTTGGGTGAACATGTGAATTGTGCTGATTTCTGCTCCTGATGGAATTTTTCAACATCCCTCATTGTTGCGCAGTAGTGCCCAGAAAGTGAACCTCTTGTGTGGATTGGTCAGCGATTCCACATGTGAGTTCTTTAAGAACTTTTGGATAGATGTCATGCAGTTCTGATTATTTATTTATCTTTCAATTAGAATGTAACATTTAATTTGTCAAAAAACCCTAGAACAGGGTTTTTCAGTCTTTCTATTCCCAGGGTTCACTAGAGGAAGACGCAGAAAATTGCTGTGGTGCACCAATCACAAAATGACAGTGCAAAGGCAAACCTAGTAACACAAGGGTGACAGACAGAGATACTGATTGGTATAATCAGCTGGCAAATACTAACATCATTTTCTATTAATTTCTAATCCCACTTTAGAAATTGCTAAAATGTTTACCACAGCAATTCCCTTGTGGTAGGGAGTTCCATAGTTCAGCTTTCCTCAAGCTAACTATAGGATTTGGCTCTGGAGGTATTGTGAGTCAACAAAGCACAAAATGGTAATAATATAAAACATGCAAATCATAAAGAATGCACATTGGACATTGCTTGAAGGTCCCAACACACAAAAAAAACCTCCCTTGCATGTACAGGTTAATAAAGCTAATAAATCTGACCAATGCTTCTCAAAATGTTTGAAGTGGGATCCACTTGTAAAGGTACTTAAGAACATAAGAAGAGCCTGCTGGATCAGGCCAGTGGCCCATCTAGTCCAGCATCCTGTTCTCACAGTGGCCAACCAGGTGCCTGGGGGAAGCCCGCAAGCAGGACCCGAGTGCAAGAACACTCTCCCCTCCTGAGGCTTCCAGCAACTGGTTTTCAGAAGCATGCTGCCTCTGACTAGGGTGGCAGAGCACAGCCATCATGGCTAGTAGCCATTGATAGCCCTGTCCTCCATGAATTTGTCTAATCTTCTTTTAAAGCCATCC
The DNA here is from genome assembly GCF_030035675.1 of Rhineura floridana. Lineage (NCBI taxonomy): Eukaryota > Metazoa > Chordata > Lepidosauria > Squamata > Rhineuridae > Rhineura > Rhineura floridana. Next base: position 191,487,134 of record NC_084480.1, read on the forward strand.
AAGCTGGTGGCCATTACTGCATCTTGTGGGAGCAAATTCCATAGTTTAACTATGCGCTGAGTAAAGAAGTACTTCCTTTTGTCTGTCCTGAATCTTCCAACATTCAGCTTCTTTGAATGTCCACGAGTTCCAGTATTATGAGAGAGGGAGAAGAACTTTTCTCTATCCACTTTCTCAATGCCATGCATAATTTTATACACTTCTATCATGTCTCCTCTGACCCGCCTTTTCTCTAAACTAAAAAGCCCCAAATGCTGCAACCTTTCCTCGTAAGGGAGTCGCTCCATCCCCTTGATCATTCTGGTTGCCCTCTTCTGAACCTTTTCCAACTCTATAATATCCTTTTTGAGATGAGGCGACCAGAACTGTACACAGTATTCCAAATGCGGCCGCACCATAGATTTATACAATGGCATTATGATATCGGCTGTTTTATTTTCAATACCTTTCCTAATTATCGCTAGCATGGAATTTGCCTTTTTCACAGCTGCCGCACACTGGGTCGACATTTTCATCGTGCTGTCCACTACAACCCCGAGGTCTCTCTCCTGGTCGGTCACCGCCAGTTCAGACCCCATGAGCGTATATGTGAGATTCAGATTTTTTGCTCCAATATGCATAATTTTACACTTGTTTATATTGAATTGCATTTGCCATTTTTCCGTCCATTCACTCAGTTTGGTGAGGTCTTTTTGGAGCTCTTCGCAATCCCTTTTTGTTTTAACAACCCTGAACAATTTCGTGTCGTCAGCAGACTTGGCCACTTCACTGCTCACTCCTAATTCTAGGTCATTAATGAACAAGTTGAAAAGTACAGGTCCCAATACCGATCCTTGAGGGACTCCACTTTCTACAGCCCTCTATTGGGAGAACTGTCCGTTTATTCCTACTCTCTGCTTTCTGCTTCTTAACCAATTCCTTATCCATAAGAGGACCTCTCCTCTTATTCCATGACTGCTAAGCTTCCTCAGAAGCCTTTGGTGAGGTACCTTGTCAAACGCTTTTTGAAAGTCTAAGTACACTATGTCCACTGGATCACCTCTATCTATATGCTTGTTGTCACTCTCAAAGAATTCTAATAGGTTACTGAGACAGGACTTTCCCTTGCAGAAGCCATGCTGGCTCTGCTTCAGCAAGGCTTGTTCTTCTATGTGCTTAGTTAATCTAGCTTTAATAATACTTTCTACCAGTTTTCCAGGGACAGAAGTTAAGCTAACTGGCCTGTAATTTCCGGGATCCCCTCTGGATCCCTTTTTGAAGATTGGCGTTACATTTGCCACTTTCCAGTCCTCAGGCACGGAGGAGGACCCAAGGAACAAGTTACATATTTTAGTTAGCAGATCAGCAATTTCACCTTTGAGTTCTTTGAGAACTCTTGGGTGGATGCCATCCGGGCCCGGTGATTTGTCAGTTTTTATATTGTCCATTAAGCTTAGAACTTCCTCTCTCGTTACCACTATTTGTCTCAGTTCCTCAGAATCCCTTCCTGCAAATGTTAGTTCAGGTTCAGGGATCTGCCCTATATCTTCCACTGTGAAGACAGATGCAAAGAATTCATTTAGCTTCTCTGTAATCTCCTTATCGTTCTTTAGTACACCTTTGACTCCCTTCTCATCCAAGGGTCCAATTGTCTCCCTAGATGGTCTCCTGCTTTGAATGTATTTATAGAATTTTTTGTTGTTGGTTTTTATGTTCTTAGCAATGTGCTCCTCAAATTCTTTTTTAGCATCCCTTATTGTCTTCTTGCATTTCTTTTGCCAGAGTTTGTGTTCTTTTTTATTTTCTTCATTCGGACAAGACTTCCATTTTCTGAAGGAAGACTTTTTGCCTCTAAGAGCTTCCTTGACTTTGCTCGTTAACCATGCTGGCATCTTCTTGGCCCTGGCGGTACCTTTTCTGATCTGCGGCATGCACTCCAGTTGAGCTTCTAATATAGTGTTTCTAAACAACTTCCAAGCATTTTCGAGTGATGTGACCCTCTGGACTTTGTTTTTCAGCTTTCTTTTTACCAATCCCCTCATTTTTGTGAAGTTTCCTCTTTTGAAGTCAAATGTGACCGTGTTGGATTTTCTTGGCAATTGGCCAGTTACATGTATGTTTAATTTAATAGCACTGTGGTCACTGCTCCCAATCGGTTCAACAACACGTACATCTTGCACCAGGTCCCGGTCCCCACTGAGGATTAAGTCCAGGGTTGCCGTCCCTCTGGTCGGTTCCATGACCAACTGGTCTAGGGAATAGTCATTTAGAATATCTAGAAACTTTGCTTCTTTGTCATGACTGGAACACATATGCGGCCAGTCTACGTCCGGGTAGTTGAAGTCACCCATTACTACCACATTTCCTAGTTTGGATGCTTCCTCAATTTCATATCTCATCTCAAGGTCTCCCTGAGCATTTTGATCAGGGGGACGATAGATCGTTCCCAGTATTAAGTCCCTCCTGGGGCATGGTATCACCACCCACAACGATTCTGTGGAGGAGTCTGCCTCTTTTGGGGTTTCGAGCTTGCTGGATTCAATGCCTTCTTTCACGTATAGAGCGACTCTGCCACCAATACATCCTGCCCTGTCCTTCCGATATAGTTTATATCCAGGGATAACCGTATCCCACTGGTTTTCTCCATTCCACCAGGTCTCCGTTATGCTCACTATATCAATGCTCTTCTCTGAGACCAAGCACTCCAGTTCTCCCATCTTGGTTCGGAGGCTCCTAGCATTAGCGTACAGGCACTTGTAAGCAGTGTCTCTCTTCAAGTGTCTTTGGCACTTGTGGTTAGGCCTGTGGTAATTTTGCTCTTCTGAATTTATATCCTGTGCCCCTGCTCTCACAATGCCTACTTCTAGGCCTACCCCTTTTAAAACTTCATCATTGCTTTGGTTTTTATCCCAGGGGGGAGGTTTATTCCGAACCGGACCTTTCTCAGCTCCTGTCGGGTTTCCCCCCTCAGTCAGTTTAAAAGCTGCTCTGCTACCTTTTTAATTTTAAGTGCCAGCAGTCTGGTTCCATTCTGGTTCAAGTGGAGCCCGTCCCTTTTGTACAGGCCCGGCTTGTCCCAAAATGTTCCCCAGTGCCTAACAAATCCAAACCCTTCCACCCGACACCATTGTCTCATCCACGCATTGAGACTGCGAAGCTGGGCCTGTCTGGCTGGTCCTGCACGTGGAACCGGTAGCATTTCAGAGAAAGCCACCTTGGAGGTCCTGGCTTTCAGCATCCTACCTAGCAACCTAAATTTTGCTTCCAGGACCTCACGGCTGCATTTCCCCATGTCGTTGGTGCCAACGTGCACCACGACCACTGACTCCTTCCCAGCACTGTCTACCAAACTATCTAAACGACGGGCGATATCCGCAACCTTCGCACCAGGCAGGCAAAACACCTTGCGGTCTACACGCCCATCACACACCCCACTGTCTATGTTCCTAATGATCGAATCACCCACTACAAGGATCCCTCCACCCCCTGGAGATATATCCTCAGCACGAGAGGATAACTGCTCATCCCCCAAGGAATGGGTCCCTTCTAAGGGATCGTTTCCCTCTTCCTCAGCTGGATGCTCTCCTTCCCCGAGACCATCGTTCTCCATGATAGCAGGAGAGCTATCATCGTTGGAGTGGGACACAGCTATAACGTCCCTGAAGGCCTCCTCCACACACCTCTCTGCCTCTCTCAGCTTTTCCAGGTCCGCCACCTTGGCCTCAAGGAAATGAAGTCGTTCCCGGAGAGCCAGGAGCTCATTGCACTGAGAGCACACCCACGACTTCTGTCCAACAGGCAGATAGTCGTACATGCTGCAGGCGGTGCAAAACACTGGAAAGCCCCCACACCCCTGCTGGCTTCTTACCTGCATAGTTTTGTTTAAGGTTTATTACGTCAATGGGTTGGAGACTGCGGTTTAGTTGAGGTCAGGGAACAGACGGGCAGAGTAGGGGGCCCTGGCCTCCTCGCCCTGCTGCCGAACTCGCTCTGCTGCTTAACTCGCCTTGACGCTTTGTCAGCTGGGGCCTTGACGCTTCGTCAGCTGGGGCTCCCTCTAGCTCGTGGAGCAGGCTAGAGTTTCCTTTTCCCCCTTCTCTCTGACTGGAATTTAGCCTTGTTTACAGTGTCCCCTGAAGCTTTCCTGCTAGGGTGGTGTTGAAAACTAGCTTTCTATAGGCTTCCTTCTCCTAGGATCTGTCTCCTAAGATGTAGGTTCTTTCAGGATTTGGCTCCTAGCTCAGGGTGACCTTGGGCTGCCCTTATTACTTATTGCTCTGAGCTGTTTTACTTCAATTAAATAATGGAATAAATGGGAGCTACTTACCCTCTTTTCGCTCTGCTGCTTAACTCGCCTTGACGCTTTGTCAGCTGGGGCTCCCTCTAGCTCGTGGAGCAGGCTCCCTCACTAGGGTGCTCTGACTTTATATGTGTGGCTGGTTCCTTCCAGCTACTGCTGCCAGCCAATGATGTGTTACTTGAGGCTGATGTCTATCAGCTGGGGCTTAACTCTTTAGTATTATCTCAGGTTTCCTTCCTGAGCAAGGGGCGGGGCTGTTTAAGCTTTTGGCTGCTTTTAATCTAAGCAAGGGGCTGAGACTTCCAGGCAAGTTTTTTTTGTTTGTTGTTTTCCCACCTAGAACAGCCTGACCTTTCTTTAACCTAGGGAAACAGAGCTTGTGGTTGTGTTTCAGGAAGGCTGAAGCTGCCCTTTTTAGCAAGGACTGAGCTGACTCTCTCCCTGTATGTATCGGTGGAGTTTCCTTTTCCCCCTTCTCTCCTACTGGAATTTAGCCTTGTTTACAGTGTGCCCTGAAGCTTTCCTGCTAGGGTGGTGTTGAAAACTAGCTTTCTATAGGCTTCCTTCTAGGATCTGTCTCCTAAGATATAGGTTCTTTCAGGATTTGGCTCCTAGCTCAGGGTGACCTTGGGCTGCCCTTATTACTTATTGCTCTGAGCTGTTTTACTTCAATTAAATAATGGAATAAATGGGAGCTACTTACCCTCTTTTCGCTCTGCTGCTTAACTCGCCTTGACGCTTTGTCAGCTGGGGCCTTAACGCTTTGTCAGCTGGGGCTCCCTCTAGCTCATGGAGCAGGCTCCCTCATTAGAGTGCTCTGACTTTATATGTCTCAACCTCAGATGCAAGCATATCACGTCAGAAGTTAACACTGAACATTCATTTTGAATGTTATTATAGGTATGCATGTGCAGTATGTATTTGAATAGAATGTAAGCATGACAGGCAGCTGGGGTGGCCCTCCAGATACTGATGAACTATAACTCCCATCAGCCACTGGTTAGCCACCGCTGACATATAGGGAAGGAACTACATTGTCTCTTACAGGGGTCACACTGCAATAATGGTCTGCTGTTGGCTCATGAAATACTAAAGTGCCTCGAAATAAACTAAACTAAAAAAGTCCCCCATTGTGTGATCTACCCAGAAACATGTCAGGATATCTTCAGAAAAGCAATCTCCTGCACAGCTACACAGTGGAATTGGGTCTTAATTTCATAATGTCAAAGCTTACCATTAAAGTTCTTTATCCCATTACACATAAAACAACCCATTATGTATTGATCTAGCGTCAGCTCTGTAGGTGTGTGGGACAATATTGTTCAGATTAATCACAGATGCTTTCAAAAGGATCCTGTCCTTTCATTTGTACATTGTAAGTTAAACTTCATTGAAAACTTTGCTCAGTGATTGCTAAAACCACAGCAGGAAATGGGACACTCCTTTCTACTGTTGAAAGGACTTGACTGTATTTATTTGATAGGGTATTGATATAAATGGTATTGATATAAAGGTTCCAGGTCACCACAAATCCTGTATCTGAACCTCTTAGTTCTTTCCACATAACATGAATGGTTGAGTACAGATTTGCTCCCTGAAAAAATCTTTCAAGTGTATTGATCAAAGAAGCCTACACATGTTAATGAAAATTAGGAATATTTTCAACTAAACAAAGCATGTCAGCAGGAAATGCTCCCCTTGTCACATTTATCACCTCAACGTTCACAGTGTTAACTGAAACAGAAGTTGCTCAACTTCTATAGAATAAATGCCAACCCTCCAAGGATATGGCCAAAAGTAGATGTAGCCACTTGATGAGTATACTCTAGCATACATTCATGCACACACAACACACACACAAATATGCAAGACACTTGCACAGACACACACACACACAGAGCGAGCGAGCGGGGAATACAGTCTCCCCCCCAAGCTGATCCAGGCAGAACATCAGAAATGGCTGGGTTATTTTCCTCTCCCTGGCTCCTCAGATAATCAACTGGATGAGTGGAAAGAGGGCAATTTGCATCCCCATCATGGTGTTGGGCTAAGCAGATAGTGGGCCAGATTAGGTCCAAGGGTTGGCAGGTGACTCCCTCTGCTCTGGCTCAGGTGTCAGAAACAAATCAATAATCTTTCTCTGATCAACTGGAGAAAGTGAAAGAAAAAGTGGGGAATTGTGGGGAACAGCAGCACTTGAAAGATGCTGTCTTTGAAATAATCTATCAGACAAAAATCTGCAGTAAATTTAGCCACCAGGACCCAACAAATAGTTACATTAGCATTGTTATTGCATAGGCACTCATCCAGTACTCTCTGCCAAATACAAGGCAGTTTAGGTGATTAACATACTGTAACAATTATGTGTGTGAATGAATTTTACATTATCTATTACAAGTTGCAATCCTGTAATGAAGTTTGAACAATGAAAGGTTGAACTTGTTTGCTTTAATTATTGGATATCAGATATTAAAATCACCTGATGATTTGTTGTTTTAGGAATACTAGAAGAATGAACACAAAACAGAGCAAAAACTAGCTTGTTAATCCCTGGATTTGACTTTTCATCTTCTTAATCAATATTAAACTCTCTAGTGAAAAAATGAAACTCTTCATTTTTATCTTGTTTTGCATGACAAGGGTAGTCTTACGCCACCTCCTGACATTATCTTGACAGTGTGGAGGCTGCTTCAAAGTGGTTCCTTTGTGCACTGCTGGGGTAATGGGAGAACTTCTGGAGCACATGGGAGCAGACTATACTGCAGTTCTTGAAGTAGGACAACATTGGTGTGGGGAGAGCAGGAACATGGGTTTTTCCCACATTGCTCAAGGCTTCTCACGGTACTTCAGAAGCACTGGAAGGAGCCACCTCTCAGCAGATTCCATGGGCAATGCTCAAATTGTGAGGGGGCTGCCCCATACCTTTTATGGTGCCTGTGATGTCCTTCCCTGGCACCACCTGTGAAGCTCTCACTTGTGGCTACCAGCAGACAGGAACGTCAGGTTTTCTTCTTACCCTTTACAGCTCCAGCACAGTTCTCAGAAGATCCCCCTGCTAGGCCTTACTACCCAACACTCTGTATCTCTTATAACCTTTAGACTATGCCTTAGTCTCTGCCAGGCTATCTCGATACCTTGTGTAATTACCTAGGTAATTCCCACCCACCCCTGCAGCCTCTTGCACTGAAGCTTACAGCCCTGGGTTTCTCTGTGGTACTGGATACAATATCTTTTCCTCTGCCACTGCCACCATTTGATACAACTGTCCAGCCTTGGTTACTTGCTATCCCCCCTGGTTTGTGTTTCCCAGCTGAAGGAATCAGGCTTTTTTATAACCAAGAAATATTTATTAATAATTAGAAATAACACGATTACTTAAGGAATGTTTCACAAGCATACAGTTTCATCTATATTCTGTTATGTACTTGACTTCTTACTAATTGTCTCAGAACTCCGACTCACTCTCAACAACAACCTCCAAACACCACCAAAACCTCTCTTTCACCTCTCTCAACTTCCAACATCCACCACCCGATTCAACTGTCATTCCTCCATTTATACTCCCAGCCATTCAAACGCTCAGCCAATCATCCAGCACTCTATTGCTCATGTACTCCCCCTCCTCTTTCACTCCACTTACCATGTCTTCTATATAAACAGCACTTACCATATTTACAATATAAGCAGGAACATCACATCCCCCCCCCCCTTAAAAACAACAGCAAAGTATTATTCCTGCTCTAGGATTCATACAACGCGTTAATAATAAAAAACAAGTTTCTTAGGGGAAAATGTCTTTTCACACCCACGTCTGGGTCACGTCACTACAGTCCCGGCCACCTGCCTTGAAAGTCCATCGGCTAATACATTGTCCTTGCCTTTTATGAACTTAAAGTCCACCTGGTATTCTTGTAAAGCCCAGGACCACCTCTGCAACATGGTGTTATTATTTCTCATAGTCTCTAACCATAGCAATGCTAGATGATCCATTGTCACTGTAAATCTTCATCCCTAAACATATGGGTGCAACTTGCTCAGTCCCCACACGACTACTATGCATTCCTTTTGGACCAACGAATAGTTCTTCTCCTGCGATGTCAGCTTGCGACTAAGATACGCCACTGGATGTCTGGTGCCTCCCCTCTCTTGAAGCAAGATGACTCCAAGCGCTAGGTCCGACGCATCCGTGGCCACGATAAATGGTTGCTTGAAATCTGGTGCTATCAATACAGGCCCTTGGCACAAGGCTTGCTTTAGAAGGTCAAAAGCCTTTTGACATTCATCCGTCCACACCACACACTCAGCACACATTTTTCTTGTTAGCTCATGCAAAGGGGTTGCTATTTCCCCAAAATCTTTTATAAATTTACGGTAGAAACCAGCCACACCTAAAAACGCCCTAACTTGCTTTTTAGTTAAGGGGATGGGTCACAATTGTATTGCTTCAACTTTGCTCCATAAGGGGGTTATTTTCCCACTCCCCACCTTATGTCATAAATAGACCACTTCATTCAAACCAAACTGGCATTTCTTGGCTTTTATAGTTAGCCCTGCTTTCTTAAATGCCTCTAACACTGATGTCAGGTGTTGGACATGCTCAGGCAATGACTTGCTGAAAATGCCCACGTCATCTATATAGGCCACAGCAAAGTCTGACATGCCTTGCAACACAGTGTTGATTAGTCTCTGAAAAGAACTTGGTGAGTTCCTTAGCCCCATGGGTAAAGTCACAAACTCATATAACCCAACTGGTGTACTGAAGGCAGTTTTGGCTCTGAATTGCTCGTCTAATTCCATCTGCCAAAATCCTTTACACAAATCTATGGTAGAGATAATGGTTGCTGCTCCCAATAGCTCTAACATTGCGTCCACCCTAGGCATAGGATACGCATCTGGGACAGTAATTTTATTGATTAATCGATAATCAATACAAAACCTCATGGTTCCATCTTTTTTTGTAACCAGGACAATACTTGAGGCCCAGGGACTGATGGATTCCCTGATAACCCCTAATTCCAACATGTCTTCAACCTCCTTTCTAATTTCATTCAAAACTTTCCCATTCACATGGTACGGAACAGATCTGATTGGGGCATGATTTCCAGTATCAATTGAATATCTGGCTATACTGGTTCGGCCAGGTTTGTTGCTGAAGAGATCCCCATAATTTTTTAAAACTCTTAGAATTTCTTTCTTGACTTCTTCCTCCACCTCCTCTGACCATTCCAATTGATCTACCCCTCCTTTTGCTTTGCTTTCCTGTACCAAATCTGGAAGGTCAGGACCACTACCCTCAGGGAACAAGGTGACCTGTAAAACTTTAACATCCCTGGTGTGATATGGTTTGAGCATATTCACATGCACCACTTTATGCTTTTTTAATTGGTCTGTGGTTGTCACATAAGTCACTGTGTCAAGCTTTTCCCTTATGGTATATGGTCCCTCCCAGTTGGCCTGTAATTTATCGTGTTTCCTGGGTATGAATGCCATAACCATATTTCCCACATCATACACATGCTCTCTGGCTGTTCTATCATACCAGTAACTTTGCTTCTGCTGAGCTTGACATAAATTCTTTTGCACAACTTTCATCATTGATGCTAATTTGTTGTGGAAGTCTAATACAAAATCGACCACATATGTTTTGTACTCTCCCAGGGTCCCTTCCCATGAATTTCTTAACAGTTCCAGAGGTCCCCTCATTTTTCTAGCAAACATCAATTCAAAGGGTGAGAAGCCTGTTGACTCTTGAGGGACTTCTCTGTATGCAAATAAGAAGCACCTCAAACGTTCATCCCAGTCTTGTGGGTGATCTTGAACATAACTTCTTATCATGCCCTTCAGAACCCCATTAAATCTCTCAGTTAACCCATTAGTTGCTGGATGGTAAGTAGTTGTCTTTAAAAGTTTTAGTCCACAACACCTCCACATACATTGCATCACTTCTCCCATGAATACACTGCCTTGATCCGCCAACACTTCATGAGGGAAACCCAGTCTCATAAAGATTTTTAATAAAGCCTGACACTACAGCAGCTTCCATGGATCTTAGTGCTTCAGCGTCTGGGTATCTGGTGACAAAATCCACCACCACCAATAGGTATTTCTTGCCATGCCTTGTGGGTTTGGAAAAAGGGCCCACCAAATCTATTCCCACTCTATAAAAGGGTTGTCCTATTATAGGTGCTTTTGTCTTTACTCCACTTTTCCCCACCTTTTGGCATATGATGCAAGATAAGCAATATTGTTTTACGTCTTTAGAAATATTTGGCCAATAATAGTGTGCAGCCAATCTTTTCTTGGTCTTCTTTATTCCAAGATGCCCTGAACATGGGACATCATGGGCTACCTCTAGCAATCTGGCTCTAAATTTGCTAGGTACCACCAATTGTTTCACTGGTTCACATTCATTCGCTCTCTCAGCAGGCATTCACAGTCTGTACAATATCCCATTCTCATACACAATTTGATCCCTCAGATTGTCAGTAAAGGGAATCCTTTGTGTAAGGGCTTGGTCCTCCATTTGCTTCAAACTTTCATCCTTACTCAGCTCTTCTCTGAACTGCTGTGCCTCTGCAGTAGAGACCATTTGAAACAGTGTGTCTCTCTCAGCAGGCCTGCTAGGGGTTGCTATGGCGACCTCAGTCTCAACCACAGATTCTACCCTGTTTTGTTCAGAGCTGGCTAAAATGGTTTCTGCTCCTTTGTTCATTTGGTTTCGGGTCACAACATATATTTTTCATTGTGCCCCCATAACATCTCTTCCTAGTATCACTGGTTCTTGTTGTTGGGCATTAATACCCACTTTACAGATCTCCTCCTTTCCTCTCCACTTTAATTTCATCAGGGCCATGGGTATGCTTTCTGGTTCACCCCTCACTCCTTGGTTTGTCACCGTTTCCTGAGGTAATATTTCCTCAGATTTTATCAAATCTGACCTCAGTAATGTCTGAGCAGCACCAGTATCCAGCAATGGCCAATAATTTGCCCCTTGCACACTCACTTCTTCCCTCAGACTCGAATCAAAGTCTGTTTATCTGGCAGAACTGAACTGTCTTTGTTTCTAACTCCCTTGGTTCTGTTTTCACTGCCCTTCCCTGAGCAGGATTACTAATGGGGTTGGCAACCTCACATTGGAAATGTAGGTGCCCCGGTCTACCACATTTATAACATAGTTTCTCCTCCATTTTGGGGTACACAGGTCCACTCTGGGGTGTCCTGTGCCCTTCAGATTTTATTGGAGGGCTCACTCGCTGTGGTACCACATCCTTTCTGCCACCATTATATGGTCTGGGTTTAAACTCTCTCGATGTTTTTCCCACCCAGCCAGTTCTATTTGAGGCAAAGTGATCTGCCAACTCTGCTGCCTCTTGAACAGATTTAGGGGAACGGTCTTTGACAAGGAGCCTTATTTCTGGTGGTAACTGATGGTATAATTGATCCAGTATCATGAGGCTTTTCATCTCTTCTACCGACTGAGCTTTGGCACTTCCCATCCACTTTCCAAATATGTCCACCAATTTTGCTCCCAATTCAACAAAAGACCTCCCTGCCTGGATCTGGCAGTTTCAAAATAACTTTCTGAAATAGTCAGGTCCCAGTCTGAATCTTTTGTACACTGCCTCTTTAAATTCAGCATATGTGATGGGCCTGTCTGAGGGAAAATATTGGTATACCTCTGCCAATTCCCCTTTGATCAAATTTGATAAATATTGCATATATTTATCTTCCCGTAGCCCCCACATCTGAGCTGCCTTTTCGAAGGTGTTGAGGTAAATCTGTGGGTCTTGTCCAGGTTCAAACACTGCAAAATATTTTGGTGTAACCTTTATCTTTGTTTCATTTTTGTCTTTTGTTTCATCCGACTGAAACTTCTCTTTCAAATTTTAACTTTCCCACTTGTATTTCAGCATCCACTCATTCTTTCAGTATCTATTCTCATCCTTTCAATCTCTAACTGACGTTGCTTTTCCCTGTCCTCAGCCTCCATCCTCCCTTTCAGTTTCCAACACACGTTGCCTTTCCTTCTCTGCAGCTTCAAAGACCCTCTGCTTGTCTTTTTCCTCAGCCTCCCATCTTAACTTCTCTCTTAAATATTCAATATAAGCGGGATTGCTTGAGTACCTTTCTGGGGTCTCTTCCCTGACAAGTTTTTGTGTTGGATTGATGTATACGTTATTAATGCCAGTTGCAATTAATCTACCCCTTTACCCTTGTGAGGTAAATTGCATGTTATGCACTTCTCCACCAGCTCCTCTCTTTTCAGCTTTATATATTCAGCCATGTTTTAGGAGTTTGTGATGCGTCCTTCCCTGGCTCTCCCTGTCAGGTTCCTACCTGCTCGTGGTTACTGCCTGTCTCTAGGCACCACCAGGGACTCCACCAGTCCGGACCGCTCTCTCTTATGGTTTCTCTCCCTGCTCTAGCACAGATCTCAACAGATCCCCCTGCTAGGCAACCACCAGTAACGTCCCAATACTAGTATTCCCAGAGACTCTGAATACTGGTATTGTTATTCTCTTCACCGCTGCCACCATTTGTTACAGTTCCCCTTCAGCCTTGGTCATTACCTTACCCTCCCTTCTGGTCTGTGAAACCCCAGCCAAGGATCAGGCCTTTGGTAAACCAAATTAAGTATGTATTACAGATAACAAAGCTAACAAGATTAACAAGATTTCTTCTTAAGGCACATAAGCATATGGTTTTACTCAATACTAATCTGAACTCCACCTCCCTCCTTCTTCACTCTCTCCTGGCAAACAACTCTCTCAAACCCCACCAAGCAATCCACTCTTTCTCTTCTCCCCCCAGATTCCACAATTCACCACCTCACATTCCCCCAGATTTACCTGTCATCCTTTCATTTATACTGTCAGCCATTTTAAACATTCAGCCAATCATCAAGCATTCTATTGCCCATTCACTCCCCCTCCTCTTTCACTACTTACCATGTATACTCTAAACAACCAGCACTTACTATATATACACTAATATATAGGAACATCACAGAGTTCACTCACACTTTGCCACACACTCTTTGCCAGTCACTCTCACAAGTAATCTTTGTTTGTTATTTCTTTTTGCCACACCACTTTTAGGGACTCTCTGTTGTTTGTATCCCACCTCTGCCACCATATGTGACGTCCTTCCCTGGCACCACCTGTGAAGCTCTCACTTGTGGCTACCAGCAGACAGGAACATCAGGTTTTCTTTTTACCCTTTACAGCTCTAGCACAGTTCTCAGAAGATCCCCCTGCTAGGCCTTACTACGCAACACTCTGTATCTCTTATAACCTTTAGACTGTGCCTTAGTCTCTGCCAGGCTATCTCGATACCTTGTGTCTATGGGTATAGGTAATTCCCAACCCCCCCTGCAGCCTCTTGCACTGAAGCTTACAGCCCTGGGTTTCTCTGTGGTACTGGATACAATATCTTTTCCTCCACCGCTGCCACCATTTGATACAACTGTCCAGCCTTGGTTACTTGCTATCCCCCCTGGTTTGTGTTTCCCAGCTGAAGGAATCAGGCTTTTGTTTAACCAAGAAATATTCATTTAGTATTAGAAATAACAAGATTACTTAAGGAATGTTTCACAAGCACATGGTTTCATCTATATTCTGTTATGTACTTGACTTCTTACTAATTGCCTCAGAACTCCGACTCACTATCAACAACAACCTCCAAACACCACCAAAACCTTTCTTTCACCTCTCTCAACCTCCAACATCCACCACCCGATTCAACTGTCATTCCTCCATTTATACTCCCAGCCATTCAAACGCTCAGCCAATCATCCAGCATTCTACTGCTCATGTACTCCCCCTCCTCTTTCACTCCACTTACCATATGTCTTCTATATAACCAGCACTTACCATATTTATAATATTGGCAGGAACATCACAGTGCCCACAAGCTACCATTTTAGAAGGTTATGGGGGCCAGGTAAGAAATACCCTCCTTACTACTATGCTCCCTATGCTCCTTTCCTTGATCTCTCCAGCATGACTCTCTGTGGCTAAGTGTCTGTCTTGAGAAAGGCATTCTGGTCTCTAATCCTGTTTCAGGTTGTTGATCCAGATCCTACAATCATCAGAACCTGACATGTGGGCACACTTTTTGTGGAAAATAAAGGTGGATAAGGAGATTGCAGAGAAGCTGAATGAATTCTTTGCATCTGTCTTCACAGCAGCAGATATAGAAGAGATCCCTGTGCCTGAATTAGGTTTTGCAAGGAGGGAGTCCAAGGAACTGAGGCAAATAGTGGTGATGACAGATGAAGTTTTAGGTCTAATAAGCAAAATAAAAACTGACAAATTACCAGGTACGCATGGTATCCACCTGGGAGTTTTCAAAGAAAATCTTTTAACAAAAATATGTAACTTGTCCCAAGGATTGGCCCCCATACCTAAGGAATGGAAAGAGGCTAACATAAAACACCATTTTAAAAAAAGAAATCCAGGGAGAATCCTGGAAATTACAGGGCAGTAGTCCCAGGAAAACTGCTGGAAAGTATTGCTAAAGATCAAATAATGAAGCACATAGAAGAACAAGCCTTGCTAAAGCAGAACATCCTGTTAGAGTTCTTTGAGAGTGTCAACAAGCAGATAGCTAAAGGTGATCCAGTTGACATAGAGTACTTTGAAAAAGCTTTCAACAAGGTACCTCACCAAAGACTCCTGAGTAAGCTCAGAAATGGTTGCAGATCAGATTTTTATGTAGCGACTTTCCACAGATATTTTCAAAAATGATTGTAATTAATAATCTGCCCCTAAAATATTGATATTAAGAATAATTTTATTGATATTTCCTGTATTCATTGCTGCATTGTGTCAGCTCTACACTGCATCAGCAGTGCCGGGGGGGGCTGGAAATTCCTGGGTCTTTGGCAGGGAAGGAAAGTCCTTAGCCAGCAGTCGGGTTGTAAATCTGCCAGGCCTATCCGAAGCGTACTTGCCGAGTCAGAAGTCCAGAAGTGAGGTCAGTGGAGGTCCGGGATCAAGTGCCAAGGGGTCAGTCAAAGAGATGCTGCAGGGAAACTAGGTCTACACAAAGCCACGCCTGACGTTGCAGTCAGCAACAAGCTGCAGCCAAGGTGTGCCTTATAAAGAGCAAGGTTGACAGCAGGTGTGAGTCCTCAGCGTTTGGGCCTTAAGGAGACAGGCCTGCCTCTCTTCTGCCTGACCTTCTGCTGTCTACGTTCTGCAGGTGAGGGGGGAGTATCCTGTTCACTGTCTGTGTCTGGCTGCAGGGACTCTGCTGTATCTGGGGTGCTCTACAGCTGAGGGGGAGAAGGAGCTGGATTCTCAGGAGGCTCCTCCATGTCTCCTTCTGAGTCTGCTGCTCCTGGGTCTGCTGCTGTTACTCCTGAGTCGTCCTCATCTGAGGAGTCCTCTGACGGGGCCATGACACCATCCCCCGCCCCACGACCAACCCTCAGCCTCCCGCCGGGGCCCGGCTTATCCGGGTAGCGCTGGTGGAAGCGCCGGACCAGACGAGGGGCATGCACCTGCGTCGCCTCTTCCCACGAACGTTCCTCAGGGCCGTACCCCTGCCAGTCTATGAGGTACTGGAGGCAGCCCCGATGCCTCCGGAAGTCCAGGATCTGTGCCACTTCGAATTCCTCTTCCCCGTTGACTT